>NC_135326.1:6743009-6883901 GCF_048772815.1 Callospermophilus lateralis
ATGTTAGGTATTATAAATAATCTAGACACCACTTAAAGCATACAGGAAGGAGGACGTGGGAAAGCTATATGCAAATATCACACCATGTAGAAGAGACAGAAGGGACAGACACTTCTGCTTATCTTGGTAAACACAAGGAGGCACAGATCTTACCTTTTGACCACCAACTTAAGGGTCTTATGGGATCCTTTCACCAGACAAATAGCTTCCTGTCTAAACCCTGAGAGACCAATGTCATTGATGCCCACAATCTCGTCTCCAGCCAGCAACTTGTCCACAGCTGCCGCTTTACTTCCTTCTTCAATCTGTAACAGAGAAAGAAACATATCCCATGAGCCTCACGAAGGAGCAAGTGATTCCTGAGAAAAAGCGAAGAACCCGGAATGCAGCTAGAAATGCTACATGCCCTGGGGTACATGCAGCTCATGGGTCCTCCAGACTGGCTTCAGGATTACCACAAGAAAAGGACCCATTTAGGGCAAGGAAGTCTGGAATGACCAGGGCCCCTGAGGCTGACCAATCCCCACCGAGCAGACCAGTGATGCATGAACACACTGTTTCTTTCACCAAACCATTACCTGGACTGCCTCCCCACAGAAGTGGAGGGCTTTCACTGAAGGAAATGGAAAAGTTCAGAAACAACCATAATAAAAATAGGGACTCCAAAATTATGGATTCATTTTCTAGATTTCCTTTATCCAAACAAAAATTTTGGACCATTTTTATTATTCACAGAACTGTACAACCATCACCACTACCAATTTCTGAACATTTCCCTAAGCCCATAAGAAAGCTCAAGCTCATTAGCAACCACTTTCCAACCCTCCCAGGCCCTGGCAATCACTATAAAGGGACTTTCTGTGTCTACTACAGATGTGTCCAAGTTGGAAAATAGACATAAGTGGAATCGTGAAGTATGTGGCCTTTTCTGTTTGGCTTCTTTCACTTAGCATAATGCCTTCAAGGTTGATCCATATTATTGCATGTATTAGTACTTCATTTCTTTTTATGGCTGAATTAAATTCCATGGTATGAATAAGCTACATTTTGTTTATCCATTCATCAGGTAATAAACAAGTTTGTTTCTACTTTGGGCTATTAAGAACGATGCTGCCATGAACACTGGTGTACACATTTTTGTGTGGATACTTTTTCCATTTCTGACATATATGGACCTTGCAGTAGAAATGCTGAGTCCTACAGTAACTATGTCTGACATTTTGAGGAACTACGAGACTAGTTTCCAAAGCAACTGCAACACCTCCCACTGGCAGTGCATGAAGGTTTCAAGTTGTCCACCTTTGCTAGCAATGACCATCTGTTTTTTAAGAAGGTCTTAGTCAGATTATTATACTAAGCTGTTTATACTAAGATATTTACTACTCTGCACTAAACAGTGTACTCTGAATATGTCTTCAATGGCTCCTCAAAAGCTTGAAATGTGGATTTGGGGATATGGGTTAATGGTAGAGCACTTGCACCATGTGCACATATGCTGGGTTTGATCCCTAGCACTGTGCACACAAACACACATAAGCACACATACAAAAAGAAACAGGCTTGAATAGTCATCCATTTGATGATCATTTTCATCCTGAGAAAGACTGATCTTAACCAGACAACTCGGTAGCAATTCTCCCCAGTCTACCTGAGCAATTCACCTCAGTTGATAAGCCTATTTTCTGTACAAGTGGTTGGCAAACTGTGGCTAGCGAGCCCAATCCAACCAGCTGCCTTCCTGCTTCTGCTGTTGTTGTTCACAATTAAAGTTTTACTGGAACAGAGCCACACCTACTTATTGACACACTGCTACCAGGCAGCACTGAGTCCTATGAACCAAAAAGGCAAAAATACTTACTAGTTGAATAGTTCTAACAAGGTCTGACAACTCCTGTTTTACCTCTCAAAGCTTTACAAACTGTGAAGAAACCCAATAGGAGTGCAAGAGATGCTTCCAGATCATTGGTATAGTTTGAAAGTTCAGGGCTCCATGATTGTAGGCCTCAGTTAACCTGAGGATAACCTCTCCAAAACTCAGCCCAAAGTGCTCATGAAACAGCCTACAATGGAAGGGCCATGACTCTACACATTTTCCTGAAATCCTATATCCCAGGACAACTAAATTCTGAGGCTAAAAAGCAATTATTTGCCGGACGCTTTGGCACATGCCTATAATCCCAGTGGCTCAGGGAGCAGAGGCAGGAGGATCATGAGTTCAAAGCCAGCCTCAACAAAAGCGAGGCGCAAGCAATGCACAGTGAGACATTGTCACTAAATAAAATACAGAATAGGGCTGGGGATGGGGCTCAGTGGCTGAGTGCCCTGAGTTCAATCCCAGGTACCCACCCCCACTCCCAAAAAAGGCAATTATTTGCTGCAAGTCAGTGTCATACATATACAAAATTGGAAGAACTAACAAAAATATGAAGCAATTAGTTCCACTCACACTGGCTTCAAAAATAAAGATAATTTTATCCCAATGTCCTAGCAGGTAGATTGCAAGTATATCCACCTGCCCAAAAGTGCACTCTCAGCCATCTCAGTCAAGATGCACTTGGCACCTGGTTTTGAAACGTCCCATGCAAGAGATACAATGGCCATCCAGGTAGAAGAGCTAGTGGGCAGCTGGCTGGCTGGGGATGGGACCAGGGAAAGATTGCCTATACTTGGGTAACCAATGATAAAAAGCACTTAAAGCCTGGAGTTGGGGTTGAGGGGTACTAATAGAAAATGTCCAATCAGAAAACAGACCATGGAGGATAGTTGAATACCCAGAAACAATCCTAGGCCCCCAAAATTAGTGGAAGACAGAGTACCCCAAATCCCAGAAGATATATGTGAATAAATGAGTCATGGAAATTCACCCTAACCCAAAGTACATGAGGCAAATGAAGGGAGAGTGACACTGGCTCCAGGGAGGACCCCCAACACTCAAGCTGGGTCACTCGGGTCACTGACTAAAGTCAGCCTGCAGAATCCTGATAAAGAGCCCATTTATCCAGTAGATATCCAAGACCATGATGGGTGGGCTGAGAAACAACCTCGTGTTGATTTTGCCTTTAAGCAATTACACATTCCAGATGGAAACAACCCGAATGTCAATCAACAAATGAATGGATAAGTAAAATCTGGAATGTATACACAATAGAGTATTATTCAGCTTTCTTAAAAAAGGACAATTTGTTACATGGTATAACATGGATGAACCTTAAGGGCATTATTCTAAATGAAATAAGCCAATCACAAAAAGACAAATACTGTATATTCCACTGCATGAGGTACCCAGGAGTCAAACACAGAAAGTAGAAGGATGGTTGCCAAGGGAAGAGGAGGGAATGGGGAGTCTGTGTTTAATGGACAACAAGTTTCAGTTTAGGAGGATGGAAAGTTCTCAAAACAGACACTGGTGATGGGTATACAGCTGCAATTAATGCCACTGAATTATATACTTAAAAATAGCACCAGGCATGGTGGTGCATGCCTGTAATCCCAGCAGCTCAGGAGGCTGAGGCAGGAGGATCATGAGTTCAAAGCTAGCCTCAGCAACAGTAAGGCACTAAGCAACTCAGTGAGATCCTGTCTCTAAATAAAATACAAAATAGGGCTGGAGATGTGGTCAATGCTGAGTGCCCCTGAGTTCAAACCCTGCTACCAAAAAAAAGGCAGGGGGGCTAGGATTTGTCTTTTACCATGAAAAAATACATTCTTCAATATTTAAAAACAAGAAAACTATTTCCCAGTGTAAGAATAATATGTGGCAAACAAGTGGGTCCTTCTCCCTGATATGAATCTGGGTATTACAAGAAAATCTTTAGGCAAAACCATGATGGCTAGAGACTTGCAGGGTCTTGGGATCGTTTTGAAGCAGGCACATTACCTGTGTCTGACTCAACCTTTACAGCTGGGGTTCTCAGTCTCATTCTCACAAACACTTGTTATAACAAGTCCTGCGAGACGATTGCAGAGTACTGCCAACTAAGGACTCTGTTCACCTACACTAGAGAGGATAATATCTTGTTATTTCTCATCTGAAAAGCTCCCTACAGTTCCTCCACTAGTAATGAAGATCACTTTCCAAAATATCCACCTGCCTTCTCAAACCACACTCCACCGACATTTCCCAACAAAAATGTTTGGATTTGGGAGATAAAGTAGTATCCCAACACCCATCACCATCAATGGCTTCCTTGCCAAGTATCTCTAGGATATTTATTGTACTCATGGAGGAAAGTACTCAGAAATGAAAAAGTTTGCAAAACTTTTGCTCTAGACACATCTAACTCTAAAGTTCTGTTGAGTTAATTAGGCTTGAACTTGATGAAGAACAAACCTAAGTTGGTACTGGTTTTCACAGGAGAATACTATAACTGTCAGCTTTCCCATGGTAAATACAACATGCATTACAGGATTACAAAATGATGCTTATTGTATTCTAGGCTGTGTCTGTCTAATGTCTAGAATGTTAAGAGTCGAGCATGGCGCACTCCCCTTCTTGAGTCACTAAGAAAAATCCTTAGTTTTACTTGTTCTAATTCCAAAAAGTCCCTCTGCAAAGCCAGGAGAAAAATTAACCCACACCCATATCGGTCCATGTACTCACTGTGGGCATGCACGGACACAAAGCACCAAGTTCATAGATAGAGCTGAATACTGTTTTCTTAGTTATTAATTGGTATTCTGTATGCAAAGCTCACTTCTATGGCCCCAATTAAGAGTTAAATGTCCTGAAACATACAGAATGCCTCACTGCTCTTCTGAAAATCTTTTCCCTGGGAACAGCAGAAAGAAAACAGTTTATGAAAGTCCTTTCCAGAACAAACATTTTCATACTTCATGGAACATGTGATGCAGGCAATCAAGGAAGAAGACCCACACAGGCCAAAGAATCTGGATTCCTATAGGGAACCGTGATTCCATGCACTGGAAGGAACCATGTCCAGCACACTGGGAATGTAAGGAGCCAGGTCCACCTCTGCCTTGGGATGGATGTGAAAAGGCTCTGTGAACAGAAAGCACTGCGAACAGCCACTGGAAAGGACGAGCTTGCTGAGGTAGACTGGGGAGGACATTCCAAAGAGGTCTTGACCTGAGAAAGGAGCAAGGCAGAAAGCTGAGGTGTGCCTGAGGGATGAGTCACCAGACAGACTGCAGTGTAACTGTAATTCTGTGTGCGCAGGGGTGTGTGGCAGAAAGTGAGAAGACTGAGAACTGGACCTTGAGTCAGAATCTGGAAACTACTGTGCAGGCAGAGGGAGCCGATGACAGGAGGCAAACAATGAGAGAGCAAACTTCTCATGAAAGCCTCCATTTCTAGACAATTAATCTGTCGTTACACTCAGAATGGATTTCTTTGGCAACAGTAAAAAAAAAAAAAAAAAAAAATAGCAAGGAAGATAAGCCTCATGGGTACCAATGCATAAGTCTTTGGTACTCCTGAAGGATGGAAACAAGGCTCTGAACCAAGGCAGGGAAGAGAAAGGACTTCTCTAAGGTAAGCAAGGCTTGTGAGGAGGTGAAGGAAGACCTAGTAACCTCATCCATAGTGTTGGGAGCCTGAGGGATTTGCAAGATCACAGTGACCAGAGATCAAAATGAAAGATGCATGAACAACTTTGTTTTCTAAGACTAACATACTTCAAAGCCCACGAATCACACCTGCAATTTATCAGTTCTGATGCTTGTGAGAATGGTTCCAGTTTCCAGAGAAGAATCTCACACTATGACCAGGCCTTTTGTTAGACAGGACAATCACTGAAGTCACCTCCTTACTATGCTTAATTTAATTCTCTTACTCATTCTACTTGAGACTGGTTCCTTTAGAAAGGAAACCTGACTCATCCAGGAAAGGCAGCAGATGACGAAATAACCTGACTAGTCCTCATCCACTTGTGCTCTGATAACAGAGAGCCCATGGAAAAATAAAAACCCCTGCCCAGTGTGTCAAGACTAAGAATAGCAATTCCTGTCTTCCTATTGCAGGTCCAGCAGCTGGGGCAGAAGAGGCAGAAGCCAGGCAGCGCTGATTCACAAAGATTCTGGTGTGCAGGCACGTAGCACTGTCAAGATGTCCAAGAGGGATGTCCACTCACTCCACCTGAGGGCCAGAGAAAGGAGAGCCCAGAGGAGGCCGGTGAGGCTGCCAAACTGACGACACACATGGAAATGAAGCCAAAAAGGCAAGAGGAAAGGATGCATCTTCAGACAGGAAGGTGCAGACAACATGGAAAGGGGCACAAAGGGCCAACTCAGGCTCTATCTATAAAAAAAGAGAAACAACTATCAATGAGAGTGTAGCCATAATGAAGCAGGAAAGAAGTAATGTGCTTAACATCAATACCCTGATTCATCAGCATTCCCCATCTCCCTTCCTGAGCCAGAGGAACATATTTACCAATTGTTTTGTAAATGTGAGTCTTTAGTGGCTCTAGAAACTTTTTATTTTTTCCTGAGCTACTTTCCCAGCAACTTTTTATTTTGAGACAGAATATTGCAAAATTGCCCAGACCTTGCTAAAACTCAAGATCCTCCTGAGATGCTGGGACTACAGGTGTCTGCCACTGCACCCGACTTAGAAACATTTTAAAGGAGAGAATCCTGCCTCACCCCCGCCCCTTTTTTTAAAAGTACAAATGCTTTCTTTTTCTCTCTCTCCCTGTTTTTTTTTTTTTAAGAGGTTAAAGTCATCTGGTTGTTTATTTTTTGGTACAACTAGAAAACAGAGAGATATTGAATTTGGCAAGGCTTTGTCCTAGGTGTCAGGTTAAATGATCACAGATAAGGAGGTGCAGTTTTTATACCCTGTAGTACAAAGTCCCTAGCAATGTACATTTAATACATCCTGAACAATTTAAGTGGTTTCTAATCCCATGTTGTTGCTACTGTTGTTTTAATATAATTGTTTCCTAGAGAACCTGCCCCTTCACCCTACCTCTCCTGGTCAGAAATACGTGTACCCTAAAGGGCAGCCCATTTTCCTGATCATTTTGTTAATACGCTTCAAAGAATAGAACTTTTTAGTTTGGGGTTGGGGGTGTAGCTTGGTGGTAAAGCAGGTGCTTAACATGCATGAGGCCCTGGGTTCAATTCCTACTGAAAAGAAGGGAAGCAAAGGGAAGAAAGAAGAGGTAGGAAAGAGAGAGAAGGGGAGAGGAGGAGAGAGGAAGAAGGAAGAAGGGAGGGAAGGGAAGAAAAGGAAAGGAAAAAAGAAAATTTGAGTTTGTAGTATTAATGATAACATTGTGAAGTAACTTATGACCTAACAGTTTATCAACATCTGAAGAGACTGCTTCCTGATATCCTCTTTAGGCAAACTTGGCTTCAGATTTTAAGTTGGAAATTTATTCCTGTTAGAAAGAATCACAACTACATGGCACTTTAGATTTTTGAAGAGAACATTAAGAACTGTGTACAAACTGGAATGTCTTGTGTATTGATCTTCAAAGCAACCCATAAACTATTTCCAGTCACTGTTTTTGTTTTTGCTTTTCAGTGCTGGGGGTGAAACCCATGGCCTGTACACTACCACTGAGCTACACCCTCAGCCCAACCAACAAAATCTTAATTATTACTAATTTTTAGAAATTCTTTTCTTTTAACTTAATTTAATTTTAGTTGTTGATATAAATAAATAAAACATAAAGTGCTATGTGGTGCTGAGAATTGAACCTAGTGCCTCATACATGCTAGGCAAGCGCTCTACCACTGAGCTACAACCCCAGCCCCCAAAATCTTAATTATGAAAAGAACAAAATAATTCCATTCTTTACAGGTGACCAAACAACATCAAAAAAGCAAGAAAAATGATAATACACAAAAAACATCCACCTCAGATGTTTTAGAACTAGATAATCCAATAGGCATTTAGTCCAGAGCTTAAGAACATCAAAGTCTAGGGGCTGGGGGTGTAGCTCAGTGTTAAAGCATGTGCTCAGCATGTGAGTTCAATCCCTGGCGCAACGTGTATGTGTGTGTGCGTGCACACACACGCACGCACGCACGCACACACACGTACACACACACAAAGACAAGGTCTAACGATCTTTTCATACCTCCCCCAAATCAGGGCTGGTCATATCTCACACACACACACCCACACCTGCAAGACGACAAGGATGGTTGATAAACACAGAGAGGCGAGGGAGATGACCACAGGGGAAGCCATGGCTTGAAGATCAGCTCAGGTGCAAGGAGGGCATGTGGCTACCAACAGCAGCAAGGGAGGAGGCCATGGGGCCTCACAAGACAAGCAGAAGAGATGGAGGCTGTAGAGACTGCAATGAGTCAGCAAAATGGAACTGACTGCTCAAGGACTGATGGTGAGAACTAGGTAGGGGTGGAACCTGGCCTGGCCAGAAGGGCAGTCTCATCACCCAGCCCAACTGGACAGGAAACCAAAGAGGAGCATGCATTCAATGCCAAGGACTCACAGTCTCCACCGGGAGCAGAATAAAGCCCAGAGCTGTGAGCCTCCGCTCCAGGTGGCTTTGGTTTGAGGGTCTCAGGACTCAGCAAAGCCCATATCAAGTCTGCATCAGACTCCAGAGTGCAAAGCCAAGATCCCCCAAAGAGACAGCTCACAGACGGTATCACTGAGGAAGCCTTCTCTGAACACCACTTTGTGTTAGAGGAAGCCACAATCCTGAGGTGAATCTACTTAAGGAGAATCTTCTCCAACTCCTTTATAAGCTGAGCACTGCCTCAGCTCCAAATCCAGGACTCACAGCTGAAGGTGCAGGAGCTACCTCCAGGCCTGAAGGGGAACACCTAAGGAAGGAAGAGATCCACCGCCCACAGTACCCGGCCCCTCCAAAGCCCAAATTCAGGTCCCAGAGGCCTTCCTTGCCCACGCTGTGATACTGGGTTGGGACTTGGAAACATTTCTCCTGAGCCTGTGACTGGCACCGGGTTAATGTTGTCAGCAGGGGGCAGTAGAGGGACACAGAAGGAAGAAGGGGCTGCCCACTTCCATTTCCGAAGTGTTCTCTGCCTGCCTCAGAGGGACATGGCAGTCAACGGGCCTTGTGGTGCTAGGTAGCTTCCTACCAAGTTCCACTGGCACCCCAGGGAATTTTAATAACAATTCCTCAGGTGGCTTTCCAGTGGGCCCCACCCACCGCCCAGCCTGCTTCCTGCTGGCTCACCAGCTGGCCTAGAACCCTCAGTGAATTTCTCCAGAGGACCACAGTCCCACACCTGCCAATGAGATGTGAAAATGGGCTTTGGAAGGATCCAGGGTCACAGTTCCAGATTGGTCCCTTCCTCAGGTGCTCTGCCTGGGTCCTGGAAGTAGTCAGTGCCTTCTCCTTTATTATATGCCTGTACTGTTTAAGAGTTCTTCCCCGGCCCCGTCCAAAGTTATACCAACAATATTTTTTAATTCATAAACTGGGATATAATAAAATAAAACTTATATTCTCCAGATGACAAAGTTAAAGAGTACAAAGTGAAGTGACAGCTTGGGAGAAACTAATTGCCTCATATATAACAAAATACTGTAAACAAGAAAAAGACATGGATGCCAAAGAAAAGGTGAGAGACACAAGTCACTTTACAATAGGAGATACATCTTCAATAATCAAAAGAAGCTTAATATCTTTAGAAATTAGAGAAATGCAAAATAAAATCACATCAGAGAGTAAACAGTATAAATGAAAATAGAGAACACTGAAGATGCAGTGTAAATTTTTATCTACTTGTGGAAGCTGGCCATTGAAAATGCTTGATGACCCCATACACACCAGGAACACAAGTTCATAGAAATCATTGCATGTTAAAAGGTTAGAGTAAACAGATGAAACCCAGGGCCTGGAAAAAAGGGTATATACATTTAGGAAGAGATAAATATCAAGGATGAGGAATTAAGAGCTCTCATTACCTGTGGTTGTTACTAGTTAATAATGAGTAAATAATAAGTAATAACCTGTCACTGTTCTTGACTATCTTAT
This sequence comes from Callospermophilus lateralis, assembly GCF_048772815.1. Taxonomy (NCBI): domain Eukaryota; kingdom Metazoa; phylum Chordata; class Mammalia; order Rodentia; family Sciuridae; genus Callospermophilus; species Callospermophilus lateralis. The sequence continues at coordinate 6,752,954 of NC_135326.1, forward strand.
TTAGTGATGGCCTCTTACTACGTTGCCCAGGCTGTCCCTGAACTCCTGAGCTCAAGTGATCCTCCTGCCTCAGCCTCCCAAATAGCTGGGACTAAGGCACACACCATTGCATCCAGATAACAATTCTTCACACTGGGGGCAAGTAAACTGACATCAAGGGCCACAGAATAAATAAATACTTTTTGCTTTGTGAGCCACACGGTCCCTCCCCCTCCAGCAATTGCTCAAGCTTGCTCTAGTAGACAATTAGCAAGTGAGCATGGTGAGATTTGGCCAATTCATCTTGTCTTGATTTATATTAAACACTCCTTGTTTCAATTACTGTGTGGTTTGTCTCCTAACTGGAACTGGACTGATACAGATTCCATGAGACAAGTGCAATACCAGACATGCACAGGGCACCCTGGTGACAAAGAAGAAGAAATAGATCACAGGGTGGGGTAGGGACTGTGTATCCTAGAAGGCTTCAAAAAGATGGAGTGATCTGACACTTAAGACCTGCCTCTACATGACTTGGGGAAAGTTACTTAATTTTCTTTAGTACTGGTTTGGTCACCCAAAAGTGATGATAAGAGTTAGTTGTCTTATATCCTAGGATAATCAGGGAGATGAAAGTAACATGTTGCAAATTCCAAAGCATTGTACAAGTGTATTTATTTACAAATTATTTATTTATTATTGTTATAATTTATTTATGTCCAAACTGAGTCTGGACACTTGTGGAAGATATTTCACTCTCAGATTCAGTGACACATTATCAGGTTCTTGCTAGGAAAATAGTTTACTAGAAAGGGAGAGCTCTCCGTTTACAATCTCCCAGATATCTAGGTAGAGTGGTTCCTAAACTCTTTAATGTAAGACTGAAGACAAAACAAAACAAAACCAAACCCCAAAGCTTAGTTATCCTAGATATTCTTACTATTTACTTTAAACATAATGTAATGTTTTATTTTCCTTTTTTTTTTTTAACCTACTACAGCATTTTAGGAAAGAGTGAGCACAGAAAGTAGCAATTTATAAATGGAACATTTTGTGGAAGTGTAGCCTAAGTGGATTAGGTAGAAACCAGGTCACATTTTCCCCATTTAAAGAAGAAAAAAGAAAAGACATGATTTAAAGGGCAGTTAAATTTTTGAGATATAAATACCTTTTTAAAATACAAAATGAAACTGAGCACAGTGACACATGCCTGTAATCCCAGTGACTCAAAGCTGAGGTAGGAGGATCAAAAGTTCAAAGCCACCCTCAACAACTTAGTAATGCCCAGGGCAACTTAGTGAGACACTGTCTCAAAAAGGGGGGGGGGTGCTGGGGATGTGGCTCAGTGGTTGAGTACCCCTGGGTTCAAATCTTGGTACCAAAAAAAAAAAAAAAAGATTTAAATGCCATGTATTTACAATCTAACAATGAATTTTAAAAGTGTGTGCACATCTCCCCAGCTGGCCCTCTGAAAGTACAACATCTGCATAGGTCAAGCATTTATTTGTTAGGTATAGTGTCCAGCCATCCTGCTAAAAATGGGAACTATGTTTTCCAGAATCTCTGTCCCTGTAGGGTTCTTCCTTAAATTGGTCAAAGAGGAAGCTGCCCAAGAATGAAAGGCAAAAGTGACACAGCAGACAATATATGCCAGAAGTCACATCACAGTCACACAGGGCAAGAGGTGCCCAGGCAGGCATCAGCCTGTTGTCATACCCCCTGTTCTACAACCCCTTCTTCTTCCCAGTTCGGGGTCCTATGACAAACCAACCATGACCAAAGGCCCACCAGGAGATGCTGGCTCAGATGCACAGAAGACTGGGCTTTCCTTGGGCTCCCTACAGTGTCCCTTCCCCAAACTGATGGGTAGCTACTCAAATACACCAGTTAGTAACTAAACAGTGTGGGACCCTCCAACACTGCCCTGTGGTCCTTCTCCCACAATCACAATCACTTTATTCCTTTTAGAATCTCTTTGCCCCACAATATTCAAAGTGCCAGTACTTCCTGACTGACCTCTGGAAAGAGGTGGCCTGTCCTGTGGGCTTAGCCAGATCATGCAGCTGGCAACATGGAACAAGTGCCGTAGGTAACATATCCAAACTCCAGAAATGTAACTAGGTACAAGATGCCCAAAAGGGAAAGCACATCTATTATCTCTTTGTATTTCAACTGTGCTTTAAAAAAAAAAAAAATCATATAAATTTGGTAGCATTAACTACAGTTGCATTGTGGTATAAGAGATCTCTAGAACATTTTTACCTCACAAAACTGAAACCATATCCATTGATTTCCCCATTCTCCATCACCCCAGCCTCTGGCACCCACCTCTCTACTTACCATTTCTGTACAGTTGCTATTCTAGATTGCTCATATAAGTGGGATCATAGAGCATCTGTCTTTTGGGACTGACTGGGTCATTTCAGCATAACTCATGTTACAGCATGTGACAAGACTGCTTTCCTTTTTAAGGCAAATAATATTCCACTATATGTAATGGCTGCATTTTCTTTATCTATCCATCTGCCCAGGGATATTTGGACTATTTCCTATTTCTACAAATCTTGCATACACGGTAGATGCATAAACTAACACAACAAATTGAACTAAGCCAATGGGTGCGTGTTACTCAGCCTCTAGTCGCTGTAACAAAATCCCTGAGATAATCAATTTAAAGGAAGAAAAGTTTTATGTTGGCTCACAATTTCAGAGCTTTCAGTCCTTTGGCCCTGTTGCTTTGGGGCCTGTGGCATGGCAGTACCTCATAGTAGTGGCACCTAGCAGAGGAAATCTTTTTAACTTATGGCAGCCAAGAAGCAAAGAAAGAGTCAGGAAGGGGCCAGGGTTCCAATATCTCCTTCAAGGGAACACCTATACTGACTTAACTCCCTCCCACTGGGCTCCACCTCTTAAAGGTCCCACATCTCCCAATTGTACCACAGGCGGGATACCAAAGCTTCAACACATGAGCCTTTGGGACACATTTAAGGCCAAATAAGATTAACCAAAAGACCCATAGAAGAATATTTGTATCAGTACCATCTATAATAGCTCAACACTGGCTACAATGACCAACAGCATTTGGATAACCAAACAGTGGAATACTTTAGATCAAGCTTTTCCACCTTGGCCCTGGGGACTTTAAGGCCAATGACTGAATGCCAGAGGTGGGGGTTGTCCTGTGCTCTTTTGGGTGTTTAGCAGTATCCCTGCCTATCTCCACTAGAAGCTAGTATTGAGTGCACAACACCCCCACCCTGCCTAGAAGTAACAACCACAAATGCCTCCAGATATCTCTTAGAGCACAAGATCACACCAGTGGGGAACCACTCCTTTAGAGAAAGGAGGGCATATTAGAGATGGTCAGAAAGGCTCATGTGGAACAGGAAAAACAAAACCAAGTTGCTTCTAAAAGCACCTTTTACCATGGAGGAAGCGGGCGGCCACTGCCTCACACAAATCCTCTGCAAAAGACCAGTTTGGTCCAGGCCAAGTGGGGGCCACAGTGTTTAACCAATGGCAAACCACAGTGTTTGTCATTCCCATGCAAAACAGGCCTTGTTCTGGACACCATCAACCCTGCCTAAACATCACACACTGCAACAATGAGCCTCTGTGCTTCCTCCCAAGAGAAAGTGGTCTTTCTTGACTGCAAAGCTTTGTTTACCAGATCTCCTCTGGCCACGCCATCCATCCCCATCACTGACATGCACATGCTCTTCCTGGCTTGCCCCCATTCAGTCCTTAGAACCCCAGGTGGGCCCTTGAGCTTCCACTATGGGACAGGGCTCCCTCCTCTGTGGACCACCACCAGCCACTGCTCCTAACGTGCTTATGCTTCTTGCCACCATAAGACTGCCATCTCTGTAAGGACAAAGCCCAAATCTTATCTTTGTTCCTCCTGTGCTATATACTTGTCCAGTGCAATGTAATAGGCGACAGTTCAGGAAAGAACGAAGAGAGAGGAAATGAACCAGCAAAGATAAGCAGAGTTCCTGTCTAAAGCCCAGCTTTCATCTCACAACCATGGGAGGAAAGAGAAAAACACCATCATGGCCCTTTCAAGTAGGTTTTAGGGCATCGAGACCCTCAAGCAGGCTTCCCGCCAATCTAGGAACACAGATTTGCCCTGCTCCCTGCCCCTTTCTCTTTTGATGTATGAGTCTGGTCATTTAAGTGCCTGCTTAAATAGAGATGGCTGGAATTACTTAAATCTACAGTTTTCAAAGTGAAAACACAATGTGAAAGAGATATGCAATCAAGAAACAGGAAGCGGAGCCGCTGGGTGCGAGAACATAGTCTCCCTGCTCCTCTGCACAGAGGGCTGTTTATTTTTCATGGACATTCACATCCTACCACTATTCAAAGGCAATTCTGGCCTTGAGACAAGCCAATGCTGCCTAGGAGGCATTAACAAGGGGGAACAGAGCGAGAATCCCTCACCTTTCCTTGGAGTGAACTCGGAGACATCCCCTACAAGCCTTCATCTTTCTCGTGGGTAAAATATGGATGACCTCACTCATCACAAGGGCTAGCTTTCCTTTTGAAAAATTCTTCAGCGATTCCTGTTGTAAAGCCTAGTCAGCAGAGCCTAAGGAAATGGAAGAAAAACAAGGAGTTCTGGGTTGCACGGGCAAATGCTCCTGGGGTTAGTAAGGGGCTGACATGAGTGCAGGGGCCGGGCATACAAAACACACAGCCCAAGCAGTGGGCCCTGTGGGCAGTGGCAGAGTTCTGCCATCACAGGGTGTAGCTACCATCTAGTACCATGGGGCTTAACTGTCCAGGGTAGGCAGGCTTTTCCATTTGTTTAAAGCAACTAAAAATCTGGATGCTGGAGGAGTAAACTCCCTCTTTCCTCAAATTTTAGCAATCTTCACTTTTTAAAATAGGTAAAACCCGAGCTGGGGTTATAGCTCAGGGGTAGAGCGCTTACTTGGTGTGCACAAGGCTCTGGGTTCAACAGCAGAAAAGAGAACAAAACAAAACACTCCCCTACCCCACTTGACCGCCAGCCTACCACCCCACCCTCTGCCACCAATACTCATGTCTGAAGGTCACATATGTGTGACCAACCACTGGCATCCTCTGGTTTGGGTAATTCACATCCTACTCTCAGATGTGAACAGCAGCCCCCTTTATGTTAGAGTCACCAAGGCAGTCATCTCCACATTCCTGTGCTATCTTCTCTGTCCTGGACTTTACTAACCTGCGACCTTCCTGACTCTCCAAAGTTGACCTCTTTCAGAGCTTCAATCAATTCCCAAGTTCTCTGGGATTCCTTCATGCATCTTTTGGAAGTGATGCCCCCTCCCTCCCTCATCACTAATGTCAATCTATGGTGGCTGCTGGCCTGGCTCTCTACTACAGAGACAGAGCCTGCAGGAACCTCATCCTCCCTTTACCCCCCTTAACCCCCCACCACCTGCAGTGAGGTGGCCCACAGAAGGAGGAAGAGAGGAAAGCAGAAGTCAGCTGGGGGCTGCAGCAGAGAACTTTTGTTTCCACTCAAAGAGAGAGACATCTGGGACCACCCTTTCCCTTTTCTCTGGGCTTAAACAAAGACAGGATGCCTGGGGATGCAGCAGCTACCTGTAACCAAAGAAGGAAACCTCAAGGGCCATGGGGCAGAGCCACTGGCCCACCACAGCAGCCCCAGGAGCTGCGGGTGCATGAGTAAACTTGCTGATCCAGGAGTCCCAGTGTACTCTTGGGAAGGCTGGAGACGTTGGTTAGGACAACTGATAACTCTTTTCAGAAAACACTGATATTTTAGAATGGTTCATAATTTTTTATCAATACAAGTTATTTTTCTTCTAATGTCTATACTTTTTAAAACTCACCAGTAAACAGAACAGTCCTAGACAGCAAAACTTTGCTTGCTTTTGTAGTTAAAAAGAACCAGTTAAGGAGTAGAACCAGTTAAGGAGTTAAAATGTATTATTGCATCTAAAAAATAAGCTAAGAAAAACAATGATATATTGTGTTTTCTGTGTTTTTAAGAGTATGACATACTGGGCTGAGGGCGCAGTTCAGTGATAAGAGTGCGTGCTTAGTGTGGGTGAGGTCCTGGATTCAATCTCAAGCACCATAAAAAGAGAAAAAGAGCAAGATATACTGTATCTGCCCTAAAATTCTACCAGTTACAATGGATTATGACATTTGTATTTATTCAATCCCTACATTCTTTGCTGGCAAAGAAAAACTGTTGTTCCTATACATGGGGGACCAAGTAAGAAGATGCCCAAGTCCCTTAAATAAAATGGCTTACTATTTGCAGGCAAGCTATACACACCCTCCTGTAGACCTTAAACCATCTCTAGGTCATTTATATCATTTAACGCAGTGTAAATGCCATGTACATAATTGTTAGACTGTATTGCTTAGAAAGTAATGACAAGAAAAAAGTGTACATGTTCAATACAGACAATTTTTTTTCTGGATATTCTGTTATCTGAGGCTAGTTGAATCTATGGGTGCAGAACAAAGGGATATGGAGAGCCAAGTTTTACATGCAGTGGGACTACCTGGAGGCAGATTTTTCAGTATGTTAATGAACACTCATCAGCTCATCAGTACTAGTATTCAGGCCAATTCAATGCTAGAATCAAACAAAAATAGCCAAGTTATTATCTAACTTGAAATCCTCCAATTAAAAATAGCAGTCTAAACAGGACAAGACTGAACAAAAACCAGAAACCCTTTGTTGGTTTAATCAGCAACTAATTCTGATGTGAAAAACCTTAATTCCTCAGAGATATATTTATTTCTCCCATTCACGGTTTTGGAATTAAAAAATAATACTTAACTCTTTAAAAAATGGCTTGAATTAAAATTTCTAATTCTTGTGCCTCAGCTAAAGTGGAGCAGCTGAACAAGGTTTTTATGTGCTCAGTGGGTAGGGAGAGGCTGACACCTTCCACCAGGAGGGCAGGACTTGCTTAGGAGTCACTTCTACTTCATCCCAATTTATTTTTTTTTTAATATTTGTTTACAGAAGTAATTGGACACAATACCTTTATTTTATTTATTTATTTTTATGTGGTACTGAGGATCGAACTCAGGGCCTTGCACATGCTAGATGAGCACTCTATCGCTGAGCCACAACCCCAGTGCCCTCATCCCAATTTAAATACTGAATTATTCATCAGCTGGCCTAAAATATGGGTGAAGTTGGATGTAGTGGCACATTCCTGTAATCCTAGCAACCAGAAGGCTGAGTCAGGAGAATTGCAAGTTTGAGGCCTGCCTCAGGAACTTGGCAAGGCCCTAAGCAACTGAGCAAGACCCTATCTCAAAATAAACAATACAAAGAGGTGGGAATGTGATGTGGCTTAGCAGTTACATGTCCCTGGGTTCAATCCCAGGTAGCAAACAAAACAAAACAGTGGGTAAAGTGTGTGTCCAGCTTGCAGAGGAAGGCAAAGTGATGACCTGTCACTCCAACCCCATGCTTGCACAAATAAGGATGGAGTTATCATTCCTCCTAAAGTCTGTGTGTGTGTGTGTGTCTGTGTGTGTGTGTGTGTGTGTGTGTGTGTGTGTAGTGTGCCGCAGATCAAACCCAGGGTTTTATGCATACTAAGCATATACCCAGGAGCTCCAACTCCAGGACACACCAAAGCCATCTTTAGCAACAACTTTGTCCCATTCCAATCTCCTAAACTGTTCTCATTCAATTCTTTCAAGGACAAACTTTGATGAAAAATAATAAATACATTTATCTGTTAGGATCACTATAGAGATATTTATCACTGTGTTCAGAAAAAAGGGAAACAATAATTACTTTTCACCACAGACTAGAACAGAATTTCTGAGCTGAGTGTGATGGCAACATACCTGTGGTCCCAGCTACTCAGGAGACTGAGGCAGGAGGATCACTGAAGCCCAAGAGTTTAAGGCTTAGTCTGAACAATATAGCAAGGCCCCATATAAAAAACTAGAAGGAAAAAAAAGCCCTGGAACATTTCAGTATCTCCACTGTATTCTTTAATGTGGTTTTCGGTTCTGACATGGAACATAAGAGCCAGAGACAAAATCATTAGCAGGGCACAGTGGCACACACCTGTCCCAGTGATTCAGGAGTCTAAGGAAGGAGGAAGGAAGATCTCAAGTTGGAGGTCAGCCTCGGCAACTTAACAAACCCCATCTCAAAATAAAATTTAAAAAAGCTCAGTGGTAAAGCACCCCTGAGTCCAATCTCCAGTATAAGGGAGGGGGTCATTGAAGAGAACTTTGCAATACTGTGGAATGACTCCCATGGTTCCCTGTATTCTGTTGCTCATCAATTCAATATCGATGTAACTAACTTTCCACAGTCCGGTCCCAATTTCAATACAGTCACCCTGCATTGCTCATACTGAATTTCTCACTCATTCCCTGCTTGGTTTCTCAGAATCCACTACAGCGACGGTTCTAAACATCCTGCCTGCCAGCTTTGATCCCGGCTCTTAAAACAACTAAGAGATGAAGAGGTCAGGCAAGTATTTCCTTCTCAACTCTACAGGAAAGCAAACCAAGGATCACAAAGATAAAGTGACTTGCTGTGACAGTTACCACGTGTGATTTTCACAAGAACAGTACAGCAAGAATGGTATGGGTTTGAAATGGGAGCAAGAATAGAATAAAGGGAGAGGGACTTCCAACCCGTCTGGGTGCCCTCAGCATGTTGGTGTCAAGGAAGTTCAGCTCTCTCAGACTGTGGGACACAGTGCTAGCATTCACTGGCTACAGTCCCTTCCTGCTACAGTCACCCACACAAACCAGCCATCTTATAGAAAAGGCACTCAGAATGGAACCATGAGAGAAGGCCTGACTGAGAGCCCAATGTTCCCCTACAGTGGTAACGACAGATGAGAGCAGTATTTCTGCCCTTAAGATGTAACTGGCCACATCTGAGATTGATTCATTCAAGGAACCTTTGGCAGAACCTCTGACTTAAATCTAATTCCTACTGAAGACGAAATTTGTTTTAGGACGAAATGCTTCATAACAGACATCTCACATTATTGGTTATTATATAGTAGTATATATGGCCTGAAGTGTCAAGGATGAGTCAGATTTAACCCTAAAAGGCATAAAGAAGACTAACGAGCCCTGGAAAAATGCCTTCCAACACAGGATTTCCTTAAAAGGAGTGGGGTATGAGATGGTCTTTATTAAGACCATCTCTTCTACTCCTTCATCTGGGTGGAGATTACAAGGGTGGTTCACTATGTGCAAATCCATCAAGGTCTATGCTTACAACGTGAACACTTTTCTGTATGCAGATTTTATCTCAAGAAAAATATAATACCCTTTATTATGAGCTAAATTGTATAACCAAAAAAAGATGTTGAAACCCTAACCCTAGAACCTGTGTATGTGGCCTTATTAGGAAACAGGATCATTACAGACGTAATTGAGATGAGGTCATCCTGGAGTAGGGTGGCCCTAATCCAATGGCTGGTCTACATTTAAGAAGATGGAAATTCAGACCTGACAGAGAAGTATGTGAAGCCGGAGGCAGAGGCTGGAATGATGGCATCCACAGAGCAAGGAATGCCCGGAGCTACAAGAAGCTAAAAGAGGGAAGGAAGGATCCTCCCCTAGAACCTCCAAAAGGTGACTGGCCCTGCTAATACCTTGACTTCAGATGTCTAACTTCCAGAAGTTTTACTGTACATCTTTGTTATGAAAGCCCTGGGTAACTAAAACACCCTCCCTTTTTGCTAAAGAAAAAGGCTATGAAGAGGCATATGAAGAACTGCTGATGTGGCCAGTGAAATTCTCCAGAATGGGACAAGGCTGTCCCATGCTCCAGCTTTCCTAAGAATCCACAGCTGGACCCCAAGGAGGCTCCTCTCACCCTCCCACTGTCCCACTCCTGGATCCTAGCAGGGGGACTCGTGTGCTTGGCCCCTCCGTGCAATGCTTCTGCCTCCTACCTATAGCAGGAACCATGGGTTCCCTGTGAGCTGGTGGTGCTAGGTTTATTACACCCAAGAAACATAAAAATAGGCTTTCCTCTTAAAAAGAAAACAACCTAAAATCCCACTGAGTCACTTCTTAGGAGTCACTCCTACTTCATCCCAATTTATTTTTTTAAAAATATTTATTTATAGAAGCAATTGGACACAAGACCTTTATTCTATTTATTTATTTTTAATAAATAAATTAAAGCTTTAGACAATAACATTTCTGGTTTGTTTTAAATTGCATGCCAGCAGCATGAGGCACATAGTAGGTCTCTATCATCTATCACTGAAAACATACACAGGCTGGGTCCCACTGACTGAAGGATCAGAGTAAATCTCCAGCTTTCCCCATGGAGACCAAAACACATTAGGGGCCAACCAGTAACCTTGATGTTCTCAGTTTCCTTATCCATAAAATGATCAGCTCAATCTTGGCTATTTTCAAGATCTTTTGGGGCTTTAAAATTTTGTGACTATAATCAATTTTACTGTTGGTTAAACTCAATAGTCTTTAAAATTGTGACCAAGGAAAAGAATGGGCCTAACAGGAGAAAGCCTTTAGCAGACCCAGTTGAGGGCAGGCCTTCAAGGTGGTGAAAATAAAAGAGAAACTTCAGGCCAGGTAGGGTGGCACACACCTGTAATCACTGTGACTCAGGAAGCTAAGACAGGAGGATGGCTAGTTCAAGGCCAGCCTCAGCAACTTATCAAGGCCCTGTCTCAAAAGATGTGGCTCAGTGGTCAAGCACCCCTAGGTTCAATCCTCAGTATCAAATAAATAAATAAGGCTGGTGCTTCAATGGTAGAACACCCCTGGTTTCAAAATAATAATAATAATAAAGTTAAAAGGGCTGGGGGTATAGCTCAGTGTTACAGTGCTTGTTTAGCAAGCATGAGTCTATGGTTCAATCCCCGGCACCACAAAAAAACAAATACAAACAAAAAAGAATAAAGTCTCAGATGTTACAAAAAAATCAAGAAGAAGCCTAACAGATCCTCGCTGAAAAACTCCTGCAGGTGGTTCTAGAATCAAATGACAGTACATTTGGTACCAACTGTCCTCCCAAAGCACATAGAAGAGTGGTGGATCCTTGGATCCATGTGTATGGGTGTGTGTGTAAAAAATATTTACTTATGCATATATGCAATACTGAGAATAAAACCTAGAATGCTATACAAATGCTCTACTGGGTGAGCTACACACCTAACCCTAGGGGATCTTTCATAAACAAGCAGCATAGAAAAAAAAAAATCTAGTTCATTAAATGTTTCAATAAAGCCTTGGCTGAATGTGTTGCCGGGAGATAGCTTGGAGTTTTTTTCAGACCATTCCATAAACCTTTTCATGGGCACTAACCTGCTCCAAAGCATTTGAATTGCTCAGCCAACTACTAGTCATGCCTTGCATTCCAATATATCTTGATCAACTTCATGAGAGGCTGCTTTTAATGAGTATGCCCTTCCTGCTGGACCATAACTCTTTTCTTTTTTCTTTTTTTTTTTTTTTTTTTTTTTTTTTTTTTTGGTGGTACTGGGGGTGGAACCCAGGGCTTCACACATGCTAAGCACGCACTCTACCACAGTTACACTCCCTGCCACCAGACCATAATTCTTTAAAGGAACAGAATGATCTCCCCTAATACAGTAAACTCCTGTTAATTCACAACCAAAAGCTGGAAGTGATAAAACCGACTGGGGAACATCCTCCACTCTAAGCCAGTGCAAATGGCTGATAATTGATTAACAGAGTTTTACAACATAATAAGGTTTGGAAGGTTCTATCTATACAAAAGCAAGGCAGAAGTGGTGTCACAAGGTACAAACTAAAAACTTACAATATGGGGAAACTGCAATATTTTGACAGAGAACACACTGTATCTTCCTGTGTGTCTATGTGAGCACATGTACACTTCACAGGAAAATGCTGTAACAACAGGTAAGGAAGCCATATGTCTAAGTGGCCAGCATCACATGATCTAAATCTCTTTTGCCCCCATGGCTAGTTAACACAGGGGTGATGGGCTTGATATTGAGAGTTCTGATTGAGAGCACCTCTAAAAGTTCAGTTTTCAAAAGCAAAGTGGAATACATTATAATCAAGGAGTCTACAGGACTACTTTACTTCCAGAAAGTAAAGTAGCAAAAAAACAGCGCACCATGTCTGGGGCAGAGACTGGCTAGGGCGGATGCCAAGGTCCCATGGAAGCTGGGTAATATGCTACCAGCTTCCTCCTTCCTTCCTTTCCCACACAAAGACCAAAGTCCAAAGAGTTGGAGAGACCTAAGAATGGCCCAAGGTCCTTCAGCAGGTGAAAAGTATAGAAGGACACTCAACAATAAAAAGAAATCAACTACTGGAACACACGACTTGGACAAATCCAGAGAATCCTGCCATACGAAAAGAACCCACTGTGATAGGGTTTCATGCCGTACAGCTCCATTTATGTAAGATATTAAAAAAACACAATCCTAAGCCAGGCACAGTGGTGTACTTGTAGCGATCAGGAGGCTGAGGCAGGAGGATCACTTGAGTCCAGGAGTTCAAGACCAGAAAAGAGAACAACAGGAGGGATCCATGCAGGGATGGAAATGTTCTCCATTTGACTATAACCACATCAATCTCCCAGTTGTGATGTTGTTTCCAGTGTTTCTAGTGTGGCAAGGGGAAAGCCAGGTAAAGGGTGCAGGGCATCTCTCCCTATTCTTACAACTACATTTGAATCTATCTTCTCAAAATAAAGAGTTTAATTTAAAAGAAAAGACTGGGGTTGGGGTGTAACTAGTGGTAGAACACTACCCCAGCATGCTTAAGGTCCTGGGTTCCATCCCCAGCACTGAAGAGAGAGCAAGAAGAAAGGTGGGTGAGGGGTTGGCAAAAAGAGGATCATGAAGATAGATGGTGCAGGAACAGGATCCACAGCCACCTGGGCTGACCCTCAGAGGCTGTGGAGGGAGCAGGGATCACCTTGCCAAGACCTCCCAACAATAAGCAGAGGATCCCCTTTATAAGGAAATGGGGAAGGAGAGTGTGAGTCAGGAAGCCAAGCACACGGCAAACACAGGCCCACTGTCTGCTCTGTGTGTGTTGCCAGGGACAAGACCGAGGCCTCATTAATGTTAGGCCTGAGTTCTACCAGCTACACCCCCAGTCCTGGTGGTCTGTTTTTGAAGATATGATGAACTCTCCTGAAGCAACAAGTAAGCAGGTACCAATTCACAACTCACTTTTTTTTTTTAAAGATTCAGAAACAGGCATACCAGAGCTCCAGTGTTGTGGCCTGTCATCTGTTGTCATAGACACTGAGGAGGCCGTTAGCAGCATGGTCCATAGAAAAAGATTAACAGGAAGTTACAGTGACCAGAAGAAACAGTGATATAAAGCATATCAAAGGTTCTGCTTCCAGTCTTGGCAAACATGGATGCTAGTTTTAAATCAATACCACTGTAAACACCCAGTCTGGGCTGGGGATGTTGTTCAAGGTAGAGCATGTGCTTAGGTTCAATCCTTAGTGGTCCAATCCTTAGAGTGTGTGAGTGTGTGTGTGTGTGTGTGTGTGTGTGTGCACACACACGCACACATGCATATACACAAAAAAAAAAAAAAAAAAAGAAAGAAAAAAAAAGAAGTTAACAGGATATATTACTGTAGGTACCTGGAAGGAGTGGGGAGGAGAGAATAGGCCTCAGCCCTCCATTGACTGCAGAAGGTCCTTGGTCCAGGGGCCAATAAAGACAACTCTAGGCCACTGATTCTGTGATCCTTCAGCAGAGAAGACATTGTTTTATGGCTCCAAACTCCCAGTCATGCCTGCCCAGCTTGTGCCTCATGGCTACCAGCAGCCTCCTAGGGAAGCTGCAGCAATGGAACCACATGGGTGGGTGACTGTTAAGTCATCTTGTGGAAAAGTGTGTTTAACTTGACCAAGTCACCGTAGGAGGGTTAGGAAGCTGCTGCACAGGGATGCAAGATTCACAGAGGGGGAAGTGGAGATGGGGAGTGGGGAAGCCGCCATATGGATCACTCCTGCCAGCCTGCACCGGCTGTCTCTCCTCTTGGCATCTGGGCCTCACTACCAAGGTAAATGCTCCATCTAACTGGGCCCTTAGATGCATCCAGCTTACAGCACAATTGCTCCCACTGCTTATGGAAGCCTCCCTCCCTGGCCAGTTCAGAACTCCAGACCAGTGAAGCCCAGGAAGCCAGGGAGGGATGGGTACACTGCACCCATACACTGCATTTCCTCTGCACTATCTTCTGGGAGACACATGGGCAGGTCCCCCCATACTGTTAGCTCCTGGCAGATGGGAACAGGGTCATTCGTTGCACAGGGGAGTGATATGAGTGAATACATTTGCTCTGGCCCTTTAGGTGGATCAAAGTAAACAAATGGAATCTACATGTTCTAAGAATATCATAGAATACCTTTCACCAAATGCTCACATGGAGGTATCATATGGGTTCTTAGCATACATTACGATTTAAACCTTCCCTTAACCCAGATGTACTTGAATGTCCCTGATTTTAGATAAAAAGTTTCAGGAAGAAAAGAAAAAACTGGTCAAAGGACAGACAGATTATTCATTCAGCTCTGATATGAAGTAACTCGCTCAAGGTCACATAGCTAATTAGAGGTAGAGCATAAATCAGCCTATAAAGGCTCCTCCTCCTCCTAATTCCTCTCCTGATATACCTGGGGCAAAGGGATTTTTCTGTCCTAGATATTTAGCACTTAAATACTTTTAGAACAAGCTTCTTGACACATAACCAACTTAATTTCAGTCACAAAAATATCCACAAGGGAATACACAAATTTGAGCTGCTCTGTGACCAAGCCATTCCCTGGGGAATCTGTAAATATAGATTTACAGATTTAAGCAACACTAACTCTTTTACTAAACACAGCATTTGGCATAACGCAGGGGTACTATTAACTCGCTATTATACAAGCTTTTCAGGCACTTGGCAAACAGTCCCCAGAATGTTAAATCTATAATATATCCCTTCTTCCACCTCTTTCTTGAGAATTGCAGGTAAGGAGAAGAGCAGCTACAGATGTCAAAAATTAAAGTAAAAAACCAATGATGGCGGGGGGGCAACCATTTCATTGGGGCATAAGTAAACTGAATGGAAGAAATTCTTAGAAAAGAACCAGCAGACACTGTAAATATCCAGGAACCAGGGAATGTCACGTATAGTAGTTTACAAAGGAACCTCAGCACAAGCATTTAGGCAATACATGGGAATGCAAGCTCCAAATCTGCTAGCAAGGACAACAGAACTACATAAAATTAGTCCCAGGTATCATGCACATTGCACTGTGCTGGAGACGGCCAAGGATTCCCCCAAGACCTCCCAGGAACTGCCAGCACATGCTATGCCACTGCTTGTTTGACCAGTTATTCTCGTGATAAAAATCTTTCCCTAGTTATTCCCCTAGTCCTCACCTCCCCCTTTCTTTGGATTTCAACTTATTCTGTCACCCTCACACCAGTGTCTCTTGTGTTCGTCTGTGCTGAATAACTTAGAAGAATGTTACTCTCAGGCCATTTCTAAATTCATATAGCTATTGTGACAACAAGAAAAAAATGCCACCTGCCACTGGCACATGCTGCATTCCAACACACCACAGGTCACTCACAGCAAAAAACTGTTTATGAGACAACATTCTTATCAGGCAGACTAGGCCTTGGACCCTGAAAGTCCTTAAACTGATCCCCTGGCCCAAACAATATAATATGCTCACTCATAATAAAAACAAACCAATCACTAAAGGACCAATAGAGTTTGACCTACAACAATTTCAAGGTCTATTTCCTTTCCATGGGGGCTGCAGGTTATAAGTCTGGTTTGCTAGGCTTATTCTACAAGATTTGTCTGGTTTCATGGATATTGAGTTGAAGCCAACACAAGCACAGAACAATAAAAATGCTTAACAGCCTTAACAAACCAAAATGAGGAAAAACCAACAGATCAAAGACAGTGTTCTGGCAGTTGGACTGCCTTTCTAAAAGTGGGAAGTTAATGTATCCTGGAGTCTAGGTTCCCTCTATAAGCTCACCCCTGCCAATCTTTACAACCATCAAACATGCAAACCTGGGTGAAATGAAACCCAGAAGCAGCTAGCGTGAATTCCAACACTCTTCTGAAACAGTTGCAAAGTGGCTGTGGGGAAACAACGAATTTCCTGGAAGGCAGATGCCAGCCACAGAGCAGCCAGGCAGGAGCTGTAAGGCAACACAGATGCCAAATCTGTGCTGGAGACAGCTAATCTCTGGGGAAGGATGAAAAGGGATCACAAGAAGGCTAAGGCCAGTAAAAGTTTTCAAAAGTACCCTTTAAAAAAAATAAAGTGTCCATAGCCAAGAAAATGAATGCATTACTACTGTCACTGGCAAAAAGGAATAAATCTCACAAAAATAATATTTACAAGAAAAAGTTAGACAGAGTAGATCTATGGTATGAACATTCAAGGGAGCCACATCTTTGCAGAGAGAGCACAAACCTTCCTAGAATATCAATAGCAATGTTCTCCTATCCTATCCTATCCTATCCTTCCTTCTCCCTCTTCCCCCTCCTCTCCCTCTTCTGATTGGACCCAGGGCCCCCTGCAGGCACATCCCCAGCCCTGAACATTCTATTTCTCAACCTCAGCAGTGGGTCACACAGCTGTGTTCATACCACACAACTCAGAGGAAGGGGCTGTATGCTGGAGCTGCTAGGAATAATATTTCTCAGTTCACAATGGGGGCTGTCTGAAGCAGAGAAGATGAGAGCAAGAGTTGGGAGGAGCCAAGTCAGGAAGGAAGGGAAGAAGAATAAGGGGAAAGCCAGGAGGGCTGGTGTGCCTAGAGGTGAGGGTCAACTCCAGGGTCTGGGTCTTTTGACTCCTGAAGCCAAACCCTGTCTTCCCAACCACTAGAGATAATAAAAGCCATTGTTTTTCAGGAAGAACAGAAATGCTGCTGTGGTGGGTCCATTAGCTTGAAATGACCCCCCTCCCTGCAATTTAAAAACCAGCTCCTACAGGAATCAAGGGTAGATGATATGCAGAACTGAGACCCCCCTCTAACTGTTCAGGCTTTGCTCTTTGGCTGGTTTACTGGGTGGGTTTAACTCTCTCCAAAGCATTCTTTAGCAACAGTGCAGTAAACTGCCTAAAAATCAGAGGAAATTCGGTAAATACTTACCAAATGAGACAGACTCTCCAAGAAAAGCAAAAAGCAAAAACCAAAAACAAGGAAAAAAGGAGCAAACACTTTCACTAGAGTGAGGGTCAGCACACTATAGCCTGCCACCTGTGTTTGCAAATAAAAATTTATGGAATCAAAGTCACACTTATTCATCCATTTATTGCCTGGAGCTGCTACAACAGCATTGAGTAGGGTAAAGATCAGGCGACTGCCCAAAGCTAAAACATTTACTGTCTAGCTCTTAAAAGAAAATGCTTGCCAACTCCTGCACTTGAGAATTATATTAACTTGTAAACCTAACCCCATAAGGTTTAAGGTGGTAACAATGTAACTTTGCAGAAGTAACAATAAATGACCACAGCAGATCAATTCACCTAGGAGTTTCAAATGTTCTTTTAAAACCTAAAACATTAATTTTTAGGATAGAGACTAATATAGAGTAAGACAACATAACCACAGGACACACTCAGCAGACCTTCCTCTCTGGGATAATTAGCTCCATGAATCTACTATACCTCCACTGCATTTAATTTTCAATATCAAAAATATTCCAGTTAACAACATTTCTTCATTAACGTGCTTTCAGAAGAAAATTAGTTTTTTTTCATAAAAAATTTTCATCACTAGGGGCTAGGGAAGAATACAGGTACTTTGACAGACCATTACCCTATGTGTATATATGATTACACAAAAGGTGTGACTCTACATCATGTACACTAGAAGAGTGAGAAGTTGTATGCCATTTATGTATGATGTGTCAAAATGCATACTGTCATGTATAACCAATTAGAACAAATAAAAAAGAATTTCATCACTAATGGAAATTTTCCCAAGAAAAGGTAACGTGAAAAATCTTGATTCTTACACTTAAGAAAACTTGGAGGCAGGTATAATGGTGTGCACTCTAATCCCTGCAACTTGGGAGGCTGAGGCAGGAGGATCACAGGTTTGAGGTCAGCCTGGACAACTTTGTAAGTTCCTCTCAAAATAAAAAATAAAATTCTGGGGATGTAGCTCAGGGGTAGAGCAACAGCCTGGTATGCACAAGGTCCTGGGTTCTACCAGTGCCACCAAAAAAGAAGAAAATTTGGAAAATCAAAATAAAATTGAGTGTGCTTGCATGTGTGTGTGTGTTTATGTATATGTCTCACATATTTGTGACATGAAATGGCCTTTACTTCTGTGTTCCACTTCCCCCAAAACCAAACTCACTCTATCATGAGAAAATCATCAGATGAACTCCAGGAGAGAGAAGCAGTCTCCCATACCTCAGAAGGTCTGGGATACTCAAAAACAAGGAAAGAATGAGAAGCTACTTCAGTCCAGATAAACCTAAGGGCACAGAAGACTACATGGAACCTTGTATCCTGGATGGAATTCTGGGACAGAAATGGATGAGGGGAAGCTAAGGAAATGGGAATCAAGATGGGGTTTAGTTAACAATAAATAGTGTTGCCACCTGGGGTCATGGCTGGGACAGATGAACATAGCAACATAAGGTACTAACGATGGGGGAACCTGGATGTGGGGTACATGAGAACACGCCCAGGTACCAGTGATTGCATAGGTCATATAATGCTCAACCCCAAGAGTGACCAGCACTGCCCTCTGAGCCCAGGGTCCCTAACAGGCACTTCCAGGAAACAGCACCTGCCAACTGCACCCAGCCTTTCTGATGGGCAGCCCATGTCAGAGCAAGGGAAGCTCCAGACAGATCTGGGGGGCCAGTTCCAGGCTCCTTTGTCCTCCCAGAGACAGCCTCCCAGGTCAGAGGGCAGTGAAGGGGAGCAAAGGGAGGGGCAGAGAGCCAGAAACAGCCAGGCCCGTTCCTGGCCACCAGTGGAATGCAGGGGCGGGCAGCATTCCTCTGGTTAGCGTTTGTGTGGAAATCAAAAGACCAGACAACTGGCCTGAAACCTCCCTAGCTCCCTCCAGCCTTTCATTTGGTGGTGGTGGGCTGTGGTGTGTGTGTGTGTGGGGGGGGTCTCCTCTGAAAGCCCTGAGCCATAGCTGGTTGCTTGTTCATCAAAAGAGGTATTGGCTTCAGACTAAAGGAGGGAGTGGGGCTCAAGACTGGTTCTCCAGGGACACCATGTTCACGACTGATCATTAGAAGTGGCCCACTGTATGCTTTACCATAGCCAATAGCTCACAAGGACACAGGCAGGCACAGGCAGACCTGCCATGGTTAAAGGAAAAGATGTGAGTGCGTTTTGGAGAAATCTCTCTCAATTCCATGTGGATCTTCAGGAAGTTTTTTTTTTTTTTTTGGGGGGGGGTGTTTAATAAAAATGTATCAATTGTATGTGCCTAGCATGCATCAAGCCCTGGTGCAACAAAGAAAAAAAAAGTAGAACAATAGAGGAAAATCATCCAAACTCTCTAAATTTATGTTGCTGTAGCAAAATGAAAAGAAACCGAGGAAGTCATACATGACAAGTTTATGACTGTGTTCATTAAATAAATTGCCAGATTACTATAATAAGCAGACACCACACAATGGCGTCACAACACAACATGTGGATAATTGAACATCAAAAGACTCAATTCAATGGCCTGTTGCACTCAAGTCTCTGGAATCAGTTTTGCATATAACTCATTTCAAAGTACTCACTAAAGTATGGCCAGAGAGGCCAGATACTCAGCTCTAGGGAGACTCAAACGCTGAGGCTGTACTGGGTGAACTTGGGCAGGTAGAGGGGACTACTAACCCTTGAGAATAATGCAGAAAAGGGACCGGTGCTGAGCAGGGTAACAAAACAGACCAAAAAAAAAAAAAAACCACAAACCCTCAATTACCCTACACCCATGCTCTCTCCTGTCTCTTCCAACATGGCCCAAGTCACAAACTCCACAGGGACTTTATCATTCATTATTACATGATTACAAAAGCCAAAGGGAAAAGATGAATGAACCAAATCAAAAAGCAAGTACAGTTCTTCACATTATACAGGATTTTATGCATTATCAAGTCCTCACATGCACAGCATTTTACTTCATATTCACATTATTGGACTTCACTGCCATGAAGGATACAAAGAATTCTTCAAAAGGAGATCAAAAGACTTTCAATTTTCAAGAAACCCTATTGAGAAAAACTGTTTTGCAAATCATGTTTATTTATCTGCTTTTCAAAAATAAGTATTCAGTACAAAGTTTTAAATTACACAAAAGAATAAAGAAGCGTGTGAGGAGGGACTCACCCATACTTCTCAACCAAAAGAGCCTTCAGTATTTCAATGCACTCCAATTCTATTCTCCCCTTTCCCCGTGGCACATGCAGTTTTACATTAAATTAGAAGCAGTTGTCCTACTATAAACTCCTCATAAACAGCAGCTCGGATTGCTATGAGAGAGGCCAGCATCTGAACAATTTCATAGAATTCTGAATCTGTTTTCACTTAGCAACTGTGCAAATAGCAGCAGCAATAGATTTTAACTCTGAGGTTAAAAGTTTTTGTTTTCTGTCATATATTGAAAGGAATTTGAAACAGGAACTGACTTTATTCATGAGCTCAATGTATAATGTTTCTTGTATACCAAGACTTCCTCTAAGTATATGCATGTTCTTTTAATTTTTTAAAGATTATATTCACACACACACACACACACACACACACACACACACACACATATATATATAAGAAGCCTTGGGACTGGTGCACCGAAAGAAAGCAGGCCTTTCTTTCAATGGGTTCTCTCTCCAAATTACTCTACCACCCTTCTGTTGATGAAAAAGTAAAGGAGACCTTGCCTCTAATGACTGACCTAATAGGTAGAGAACAGGTCTTATCTAAATTTGGGAAGTGAAGTCAAGGTTGCATTAAGAGTTGCATTTAGAGGCACTGCAAATGAACTTATGCATCAAAAGACAGAAGTTGGGCTGGAGTAGTTCAGAAAGAGTGCTTGCCTAGCAGGTGTGAGGCCCTGGATTGATTCCTAGCACCATATGGAAGGAAGGAAGGAAGGAAGGAAGGAAGGAAGGAAGGAAGGAAGGAAGGAAGGAAGAGAGGGAGGGAGGGAGGGAGCAAATCCACCAGCATCTAACTTGCATCTGACACTGCAACAGGAGATGAAGAATGTGAACTTGTGCTGCAATGGGAGACAATTCCAACGTCCTCTCTGTGAATTACATGAGGTATGGTAATAAGAAGGAATGAGGTTCATCCTTACCACAAGGGTGAACCTCAAAAATCATCACTCTGATTGAAGGGAGCCAGCCAGAAGAGAATACCTGAATAGGACTCCCTTCACACTTATTCCAGAAAATGCACACTGACCTAGAGAGGCCGAAAGCACATCTGTGCTGGGCTAGGGGGAACTGGCAAAAGGGGGCTATGGCTATTGTTCATTCTTGGGACTGTGATGATGGTTTCACAGGACTAAGGAAGCTCTTAGGACAGACAAGAGACATTAACAAACAGATTTATTTTCTGGCCAGATTCCATTCCCAGTAAGGAAATATAGGTGATAAGAAAGAAAGTGATCAACCCTTGAATATACTGCACCCAAACCCCAGAGAGAACCCTGCAGAAGACTGCACCCCCAAGCCACGCACATCAATGCTGTGGAAACACCCACAATGGTTCATGAATTCAACACACACACATCAGCTGCCAGATCTGGGACACCAAAAATGAAGTGAAAGAAATAATTAATATTCGTTATAACCTGATACCACTCAGTGATGTCTATCTCAATGCCAAGAGCCACCTGGTGAAATTTCAGTCAAGAAAGACGCAGGTCTTTTCACACATCCACCTCTCTTCTCTGGTTTCCAATATCCTTCCCTGTTAGACTACAAGCTGCATCTCAGTGGATCATTTCTCTTGTATAAGTGAAATGTCTGACACCACTTCTAGACAACTGTGCTGGCCCTCTCGGATTATCAAAAGCAAATGTTTTCCAAACTAAATTGAGGCACAAAAGGGAGGCAGGAGAGGTGGTATTAAAATTCTGTTACATAAGATTTTTTGTTTCCTCTTTGCTCATTTGTCTTACCTCTGGCTGCTGGGAGGCTTAGGTTTGCATCACTTACTGTAAAAGTTTTTTGAGAGGAAAGTCAAGCACCTACCTCTGTTATTCAGGAGGCTGAGGCAGGAGGATTGCTTGAGCCCAGGAGTTAAGACCAGCCTGGGCAAGAAAGTGGGACTCAATCTCAAAAAAAAAAAAAAAAGAGAGAACTTTTTAAAAATGTCTAAAGGAAACAAAGGTTATACTGTGACAATGGGTTCCTCCTGTCTAGACACTACCCTTCAAATTACTATAGCACCTTCCTCATTTACAACATTTGATCAAGATCTATGTTGTGAGTTTGTGCATTCTAGGTTCCCTGTGAACAACAAAATAAAACATGCTTCCAGTAAACATTTCCAAGCAGTTTTCCATTGTCCTGGGTACCAACAATAACCCAATCTCACCCAAACCTCAGTACTCAGTATTCCTACTCCCTAAGGGAATGTCCAGGACACCGAATCCCAGCTGCTGCATTGTGACCTCCATGCCCTAAGGAACAAGTGTCACTGTCTTGAGGCTGGGAGAAATGACTGCAGTGCCCTACAGAAGGCACCCTGCCTGACGTGGGGAGTAATCTACATGTCATATAGACACTGGGCTCCAGGTTGAGAAGGCAGAGACAGGCACACAAGGCACCAGGCAGCATTCTTAATAAAGCTCAGACACATGACCAGGGCCTGCAGGTGTCTGATCACCTGGTGCCATCTCCAAGTAAGAAAACAAAGCACAACCATAGAAAGAGTGTTTCAGAGTGCAGCCCAGGGTCACACTTTGGCAAAACTTGCTGCTACTGTAACGCCTTTTTTCTAAGCATGTTTCACATTCCACACCATCAGGAGGAAGCCTGAACCATGTGCATGGTACAGTCGTATCTCCTGAGAAATAGCATGGGGATTATGCAGGAGATTTACCCATTCCATTGTCAGATTAATGAAGTTGCAGATTTTTCTCCATATGACCAGAATTGAGAGTTACTTCCTGAGGTCAAAGAGAAGCAACATGAAACACATTTTTCAAATATCTAGCTTATTAGATTTTTTTCAAACAATCCTAGGATACAGCTATAAAAAAAAAAAAAAAAAAAAAAAAAAAAAAAACTCACCCCAATCATAAGCAATGGAGTTTATGTTCAAAGGACTTAAATGACCTGCCTCCCCAAAGCCACTCAGCTTAGTCATTTCCAGAGATTGATCACTTTCTGTGTGCACAGTCTCACACATCTTGTTTCCAAGGAAAGTGCCCATCAGCTGACAAACAGGTCAGGCAAGCATGGTCCATTCATACCACCAAACCAACACTCAGCCACAAGCAGAATGAAGTGTGATATGTTCCACGGTATGAATAAACCCTGAAAACATCATGGTAAATAAAAAATCCAGACACAAAAGGACCAATAGTATATGAGTTCATTTTCAGGGCATGTCCAGAATAGGCAAATCCACAGGGAGAGTAGATTCATGGTTGCCTGAGGCTGAGACTGGAACAGACAGCAAAGAGACAAACAATGGGTAGTGGTGGTGGAGGGTGATGGAAATGTTTCAAAATTGAATTGTGGTATTAGATGTACAACTCTGAATTCGCAAGAAATCACTGAAATGTACACTTAAAATGGGTGAATTCTCTAGTGTGGAACTTATAACCTTCATAAAGCTGTGAAATAAAGGGCGGAGGGAATGAAAGATAGAAAGGCCCCTGAGGCTGCCTAAGGACAGCAATGGGGTGGGGGTGGGGGGGAGACAGACATTCCAAAGATGCATGCACAGGAGTCAGAATGATCTTAACAATTCTAGTTCCAATCTGCTGAGCATTATCTATGTGTTGGGCAATATGTCAGGCCTGACAGACTCCAGGAACAATGCTGCAAGGGTGTCATCCTCCCTTCACAGAGGAGGAAAAGAGGCTGACCATGGTTCCTGTTTCACCTGAGGTCACCTTTCCACGGGAAAAAGAAACCCTGAACCTTTCTCTCTGAGTAGAAAGGCTTTCAAAGGGCTTAGCTTTAAAGAGCTGGCATGGGGCTTCTGCCTCAAGCTCCCCTGCCCAGCTCTTCCAGCTCTGTGGGTGGCCTGTGGCTCTGGGTTGGGCACAGCTCTTCAGTGAGGTTCTCCTGACAGGTTCCAGAACTCCAGCCCCAGCCAGCTTTGCTAGGTGAAACCCTGTGTTTATCCTCCAAGCAAAAACCTCTGCTCAGAGCCAGAAGGAAGGGTGGAGCAAGGCGGGCTTGTCCATCCAGTCCCTAGGGCAGGGCTGGTGTTGTTCAAAAGCTCTGGAAAAAAGTCAGTTTTCTAAAATAAAAATTCTTCTACAATTTGCTTGTTCTAAAAGCTGCAACCTAGGGGGCTGGGGTTGTGGCCCTGTGGTAGAGCGCTCGCCTAGCACGCGTGAAGCCCTGGGTTCGATCCTCAGCACCACATAAAAATAGACAAATAAAAACTGGAAACTTCTGGGTGTATGCATGGACTATACTAGCTCTGCTGTCACTTCAATTCGTTTCATTGTGCTTTCTGCAACCCTGATAGGATGACAGAAGGGTTGTTGCAATATTTACCTAAAACCTAGCATAACTAGGGGTTTCTTTTTGTTTTTTCACTTACAGTCTGCATTTGTAATGTGCTCCCCCACAGATGAAGTGCTGCTGGTTTCATTCTCTTAGAATAAACAGCAAGGCTTGAAACATTAAAACTGCTGGGAAGAGGGAGACAGATGGACAGATTCATAAAAATGCATGCACTTGACCTGCCCTTTATCCCTGTGGATTTCTGGTCCTCCAAGCAATATTGGAGAACAGGTCTCCTTTGGCACCACAGATCAAATTTCCTGACTCCCCATTTTGAAATAAAAATATGAGATCTTTATATTTACAGTAAACTTTGTCTTAGAAGGGAAGATTCCCATCAATGAGCAGTTTGCAAAGTTAACATGGTAAAACCTACTTGTATAAAGATGAATTCTCAAAGGCTGTGTTGATGGCACAAGCTTGTAATCCCAGCTACTCAGTTACCAGGGAAGGTGAAACAGAAGGACCACAAGTTGAGGTTAACCAAGACAACTTTGCAAGACCTGTCTCAAAATAAGAAATAAAAAGGGCTGGGGATGTAGCTCAGTGATAAAGCAGGTGCCCTGGGTTCAATCACCAGTGCCCAGTAAATAAATAAAAGAGTCGGGGCTGATGCAATTCAGTGGTAGAGTACTTGCCTAACATGCACAAGGCCTTGGGTTCAATCCCCAGAGGGGCAAAAAAAAAAAAAAAATCATTATAGCACTTTATAAGAAGTAACAATTTTTTGCTCCGCTGGAAATATCTAAACCAAACTTTAACCCTATAATTCACATTGCCAGCCCACAAATTTCTAATAGGAAAAAATACCATGTCCACAGAGACACCAAGGAACCAAAATCTGTCTTGATTTTAGATTAGAATAATGGTTGACTTCTATCAATATAATTTTTATTTTTGTACCAGGGATTTTTAATCCAGGTATGCTTTACCACTGAGCCACATCCCCAGCGTTCCCCCTTCTTTTTTTGGTACCAGGGATTGAACTCAGGGGCACTTGATAACTGAGCCACATCCCCAGCCCTATTTTGTATTTTATTTAGAGACAAGGTCTCACTGAGTTGGTTAGCATACCTCGCTTTTGCGGAGGCTGGCTTTGAACTCTGGATCCTCCTGCCTCCGCCTTCGGGGCCACTGGGGTTTCAGGCATGCGCCAAGAGCCAGCTTCCCAGCCCTTTTTATTTTTTATTTTGAGATGGGGTATTGCCAAGTTGCTTGGGACTTCACTAGGTTGCTGAGACTGGTTCTGAACTGGTGACCCTTCTTCCTCAGCATCCTGAGCCAGTGGAATTTCCATGTGATTTTTAAATAATATCAACTATAGTTGTTTTGATAATTCTTCAGAAGTAATTACATCATTTTGTACCATTTGTATTCATTTGTTTTTCACTTCCCTCTGGGGATTAATGGATGGTCAAATCAGACTTTGAGGTCCTCTCCAAATCTCCTATCATAAACAACCTGACTTCCTTATCCAAAAAAAAAAAAAAAAAGACTCAACGCTGTGAATCTAAAACTAATCTCAACTATCAACTAATCATCCTCAAAACAGTCTCCTAAAAGCATCAACTGAGCCTGAAGCTAGAATATCATATTAGGTCTGTGTCCTTTGTTTTCTCATCCTGAAAGCACGCGTGATAAATCATCTTGTACCTACCCTAACTAGAATGTCTTAATAAGCATGTTCAGGTAGCTCTGCTATGACAAGCAGTTAAGTGGTTTTTCCAAATCTGAATCACACTTTCTATCTGACTTACAAGCTAACTTTAGAAAGTTGCTTCACCTGTGATTCACCCTCAGCTAATAGTAATTTCTCAACCTTGAGATTCTCCCTCCCTGTTTTTATGTTTAAAATGTGTGTGTGTGTGTGTGTGTGTGTGTGTGCGCGCGCGCATGTGTGTATAATTCGACAGTGGAACCTCAACGTGCCCTGAGGGCTGAAAAGGAATCATACTCCAGCATCCATTCTCTGGATACATAGTAGCCCTGTCCCTCTTCTATCAGCATGATGAGCATGCCTGGATTCCATCATGAAAGAATGTCCCTGGTCACTGCCATCACTGACCTCTGGGGCAGCTCGCAGTCAAACAAGTCACTCACATCTATTGCAAGGGCATTTGAAAAATGGAGAATCCAGCTAGTGTTGTTGATAAAAGCACCATGAGCCAGTATGTATACTGCTGCCAAAGCTTCTCCAACAACCCTGGGAAGTTATATTTTCCCATCTTTAGACACGGGAAATCTGTGCCCAAAGATTTCAAAATCAATCAACAGAAAGGATTAGTAATTTGGGCTTCTAGTGCACACAAAACTCAATGATCTTTATACCTTACCATGCTTAAGTTTTTTTTTGCCTGTCCAAAATGGAAATAACTGTTGCTTTGCTATCTGTAAAACTGGTGTGTTACATCAGCATTGTGCTATTATTAACAAAACACCTAAGATAATCAAATTACAAGAAGGAAAGGTTTATTTTGACTCACTGTTTCAGAGGTGTCAGTCCACGGCAGCTTGATTCTGTTGCCTTTGGCAGCACCAGGGCAGGGGCAATCCAGAAGCAAGCAGAGAAGAAGAGGTGGGGGTCCCAATATCCTCTTCAAGGGCACACCCTCAGTGACCCCACTTCCCCCCACAATGCCCCTCTTAAAGCTTCCACCTCCCTCCCATAGTGTCAGACACTGGCAACAAAGTCTTTTTTTTTTTTTTAACAGTGTTGGTGTTGATACCGTGGAAAGCACATACTCCCACTTAGGTAGGGGCAGGTGTGCCTACAGCAGGGCTGAAGGGCTTTTGGAAGACACTTCCAATCATAGCACCCAGTGAGCTTCAAGAACTCCAATACCTGTGCCCAGCTCCAGGATCCTCACTTAATTAGTCTCAGCCTGGCCCCAATAGCATGACCAAGTTGCCCCAGAAGACTTGAATGTGCAGCAAGGACTTCAATCACAGCACTGGAGGAAACAGACCTGAGACCTACAGTACATTCTTAAGGAGCAGTTCTTTCACCACTTTTAAAATCTGAACAGAGGTCCCAAGGCTCAGCATTCTTTACCACTGCCCATGTTTCAAAAGTGTTTGACCTTTATGGGGAATTCGCCCAAGTCTTGTTCATCCTGTGAAAGGTAAAAGTTATGCAGTGACTTTTTCTGTTATTTTTAAATGATCAATAAGAACTAAAGTTCATCTTAGGGGTTTTTCAGCATGCACAAGGCCCCAGGTTCAGTCAGTAACACCAATAAATAAATAAATTAGAGACTTTTTTAAAATGTGATAGCCATTAAAGTAGAGGTTATTTCTGAATAAGACTTATGTCTTGTAACTTTGCATTTTGAATAATCTCTATATCTCTATTCTGGGTTGTCAGAGTTCAACAGTGATGCTTTGTAAAGGCTAGGTTATTCATGAAGTGCATGGCTCCAGGGACCACAGACTTGCTTGCAAAATCCAATGTGCACAAAGAAGACAAAGGAAGGAAAGGTAGTTCCTGAATTTAACAAGTTTCAATGAGAACCTCAAGTATGGCAGATGCTGAGCAGAATAGTGGGGACACTGCTCCTGGAAGAGCCCTGGCCCACACTGTGAAGCCCCAGTGTTGATACCGTTGAAAGCACATACTCCCACCCTAGGTAGAGGCAGGTGTGCCTGCAGCAGGCTGAAGGTCAAAGCAGGCTTGCTTCTAGCCTTGGCTGACTGTAGAATCACCCGGGCAGCTTAAAACCCAGAGGTTCTGAAGCCACCCCTTAAAAAAATAAAAGTGCCCAGGTGGGTAAAATGTTCAGTAACCAATGACAGAGAGCAAAGCCCCTGAAAAACACACACACACACACACACACACACACACGCGCGCGCGGCTTATGGCACCAAAAATACAGCTTAAGCCCCCAATTTCCAATAAAAAAAATAAATGGTAGGTAACGCCCATTTCCCCAAGGCGGAGCAGACTGTCCTTGACACTCCAGTTCCTGGTGAATGAGCTATACAAAGTTCGTTTTTTATCAGTGTGGACATTGTTTATCAGTGTGGACATAAACAGAGGAAGAGGAAGGGAAGTTACAACATAACTTTCTCTAAAACGCCTGTTCATTAATGTTCTCATCCCCATTGAGTTTATGGGAACAAAATACCAGAAGATTCTCACCATGTTGTAAGAAGCTTTGAAAGTCAAAATTAAAATTTCATGCTGTCATGGGATTACTGGTTCACATACTGTTTTCTAGAAGTGAAGACAAAGCAACACAAAGAACAGGGGTGTCTACTAGGAGAGTTACAGGGTAGTAACTCCCAAGAAGGACATTGGTTTAAATGATTCTTCACGATTCCTTTTTTTCTTTTTCCAAAGTAGCCCACTTTTTCTTTAACTATCAAGCTGAAAGAGAATGTTTTTTAACAACTTGAATGTTCTAGATAGAGACCTTAAAAGCTATTCCAAACACATATTTTCGAAAGCTCTCATTCCAAGAAATAGTGAAATTTCATTCAGAAGAAAGCTTTCCTGCCTCTGCTCCACTCCACCTGAAAATAAGTACTTCAAAAAGAAAGAACAACAAGAGACAGAGAGAGAAAGGAAGGGAAAAAAAAAAAAAAAACTGGCTCATTCCTCACAGGAAAGCAAACCCCATCCCACCCCTTCCCAATCCTGAGAATATCTCAGGGAGCAGGCTGCTCAAGTGTCACCCCACAGAAGAATCTGGGGAGTGTTTTCCTTGGAGCATCTCTCCCTACACTCACAGGTAATTGACATCCTGATAGAAGAAATCAGACACATCATCCAGCCCAGCCAGGCTAAGACCTTGTACAGTTTAAAGAAACGGAATTCTTGCACACTGGGGTCACAGAAGCTCAGCAGGGCTATTGATCAGCTTGCAGTATTCCAATACCCCAAATGCTTTTCCAGCTTTCCTCCACAGTGGGCACCAGGAGCTTGCTAAGAAAGATTTCACGCAATTACTTTTGTCCAAATGAATGATTCCTTGGGAAGAAGGGAGGGAGGGGAGGAGGAAGGGAAAAATCCATGGAAAATTTCTAGGTATATGTATCCCAACTTACACGTTCCCTTTTCTTTCTTTCTTTCTTTTTTTTTTTTTTAAAGATATAGAGAGAGAGGGGGGAGGGAGGGAGGGAGAGAGACAGAGAGAGAGAGAGAATTTTTTAATATTTATTTTTTTAGTTTTTGGCGGACACAACATCTTTGTTTGTATGTGGTGCTGAGGATCGAACCCGGGCCGCACGCATGCCAGGCGAGCGCGCTACCGCTTGAGCCACATCCCCAGCCCACGTTCCCTTTTCTTGCTGGAAACTGACAGTCTTTAAATTTTTAAACTGTTCTTTAAATCAAAAAGATTATGGGGATACAGAATGTAAGTGAACATCATTCACTAAATGTTGAGGCTGGGTGGGGGTGTAGCTCAGTAGTAGAACACTTGCCTAGCATGTGAGAAGCCCTGGGTTCCATC
Organism: Callospermophilus lateralis; assembly: GCF_048772815.1. Taxonomy (NCBI): domain Eukaryota; kingdom Metazoa; phylum Chordata; class Mammalia; order Rodentia; family Sciuridae; genus Callospermophilus; species Callospermophilus lateralis. Next base: position 6,783,106 of record NC_135326.1, read on the forward strand.
CCCAGCACTACAGAAAAACAAAGTCTTAAATGTTTCCACATTGAAATATAGAGCAAAATTTCATGATTACCACCAAACATAAGCCAAAAAAAAAAAAAAATAGCTTTGTACGGATTCTGCTTCTTATTGGAAAAGGTACAGAATAGAAACTGATTATGTTTTCATGACATACTGTATGATTTTATGTGAACTGAAGTTTTGACTACAAAAATAAGATTCCATTTCTTTTTTTTTCTTTTTCTTTTTTTGAGGTGCTGCGCTGAGCCACACCCACAATCTAAGATGTCATTTCTTGTGGCACCAATTCAAATTTTAGTGATTAACAAGAAACTCCAGAACTGCAAAAAGAAAGGAGGAGGAGGGGGGAGGGGGAGGCAGAGGAGAAGAAGAAAATTTATGAGAAAAAAAACATTGAAAAGATTTATTTGATCCCATAACAATAGGCTTTTATTCTAGAGTGCAAGTAATTTGGTAGTAGTTCACAAAATTAGAATGATTATTGCCAGGCACAGCAGTGCACACACGTCTATGATTCCTGTGACTTGGGAGGCTGAGGTAGGAAGATTGCAAGTTCAAGGCCAACCTCAGCAACTTGGTGAGAACCTTTCTCAAAATAAAAAATAAAAAGGGCTGGGGATGTAGCTCAGTGGTTAAGTGCCTTGAATTCTATCCACAGTTACATACTCCCCACCACATACACACAAAAAAGGGAATGATTATTGCTCTATGCAAAATTAGGTGGTTTTGATGAGTGACAGTTTCATGCTGATTATTTATACTGGATCACAACTTGAAGTAGAATTACAAGGGCATATATGGCTTTAAATGCTACCACTGGAACAATTTCTTATTTGCTGTCTTGTCATTTCTTGAGCTCCAAAAATTTTGATTATCACATTCAATCCCTACCAAGCATGAATGGCTGCATGTTATTTTTAGAAAGAAAAGAAAGGCTCTAATCTTCCCTTTCAGGAAAGACCCACCCACACTTCTCATGTATTTGTGGCATCCTTATGACTTTCATTTCATAAAAAAGGAGGAAATTTAAATCAAAGTGACCCAAATGTTTTGGCTAGATAACTATTCTTTAATAATTCTAATTCTCAAAAAAATAAAGTCTTAGCTCTTCTTTTCCTTTTTTAGCAGGGTTGGGGATGGAGCCCAGGGCTTCGTGCATGCTAGGTAAGCGTTCTACATTGAGTTGTATTATCTCCCTAAAAGGAGTCTTCTCCAATAAACTGCTTCCTTCCCTCTGCAAGCAGTTAGGGCTGAGCATAGACAATGCACACTGCCTCAGTTTGCAGGAGCCCCCAAGGAAGGGACAGAGGCCCTAGGGAGTCCCAGCCCCCCCTGGAGGCACCTGAGCACACCTGCTCCACATGTCCCTGAGCAAGCATGTTGAGGCAGCACCTGCCACAGCTCCAACTGTATCTGGGCACAGAGAAGAGATGGGTCTACAGCAGACTCACCATTGCTTCCGTGAGTCAGAGGAGATGCCAACTGCCCCACACATGGCGCAGATGGAAGAACCAGCACCCTTGTTACTAACCCCTGCTCAGCCATGCCCTCCACACAGCAGGTGGGATGCAGGGAGGGGAGAGGTGAGTAAAAACTGCAGACACACTCCTACCTTCAGAGCTATCCCCAGCATCCTCCACCCAAGGCAGGAGGATCCTAAATTCAAGGCCACCCTGGGCAACTGAGTGACACCCTGTCTCAGTCTCAAAATAAAATAAAAAGCACTGGGGATGTAGCTTAGTTTTAGAGCAACCTTGGGTTTAGCCCTCAGTACTGAAAAAAGAAAAAAAAATACATATATGTAGAAAAAACAAATGAAAGAAATGTATAGGTGCAATAGCATGCCAGTGGCTTGGGAGGCTAAGGCAGGAGGATTGCTAGTTCAAAGCCAGCCTCAGCGACTTAGCAAGGACCTAAGCAAGACCCTGTCTCTAAATAAAACATTTTAAAAAGGGCTGGAGATGTGGCTCAATTATTAAATACTTCTAGGTTCAACTCCCAAGAAAGAAAGAAAGAAAAAAAGAAAGAAAGAAAAAAAGAAAGAAAGAAATTAACTCAGGTTAGCCTCCCTCCCCACCCACCCACCCTGAGTAAAGAAACTCGAACACTGCAGTCCGTCCACCTTTAATCAGAGAGTGTTCAGAATGGCCATACTTACTAGAAGAAACTTTAAAACAGCCCAAGATCAGAATATTCTCAGGGCTACAAGGTCTTGAAGTAAGTTGGACTAGGGAAACTCTGAACCGCTGGACAGTCCTCCTGCGGAGCTCAGCCTAACAACTCAGTGCTACCTGTGCCAAAGTGTGCCTTCCTCCCAAGACCAGCCAGCATCAATCAGGATCTTGCCCTCCACACTTGCTGGGCCACTCCCCTCCATGACCTTCCTGCGACACTGAAACCTAGTCACAAAAGGATCTCAGAAGTAGCTAACAGAGAAAAATGTCATCTTGGCAAGAAGTAGACAGTCCAGGGTATGCCCAGGTCCCAGACCCCAGGGAGAACCTTCAACAAGGTTTCCTTTAAATATGTGAGTGTACCTCATTGTCACCTTACCAGTGATTTGGAAAAGTGGAAACAAAGTCAGGTTGCTGTATCCACTGTAATCTGTCTGCCTTACTTCTTTCTGAGCTGGAGAAAGGAGTACTTTTTTCCCTCCTCCTTCTTTTTTCAGTTTAGACCAGTACACTGGGTTTAGTCTGACTTTATTTCCACTGTACATAACATGGCATGTCGCTGGGAGGCCTCTGGAAGTATGATTTTGTAATGCCTTCATGATATGCCTCAGCCTTGGCTTTTAGAAATACCTAAGGCCTTTTCCTTTAGTCCCTCTTCAGTCACAGCTTCTCCACAGGCCCCTGTGGCCCAGACTCATGGAAAACAGTACCCCTTTGTGACCTGCTGGGTTTTCATTTCAGCCTTTCAGAGCAGGGGGTGTGTCGCTCATGTCCCAGTGGTAGGACATGTGCTTAGGGGGCATAGGGCCTAGGTTCCATTCCAGTCCTGGGAATGCTCTGACCCTGGCCACCTAACTCCCTTACCTGAAGCAATGCAGGCCCTGTTACCAGAATGAATGCTTGGATACCAACAGTTCAAGTGCCCTTTTACAAGATGGCCATCCTGCCCTATCAAATCTCTATTGAGTGGGCTTCAATATGTTAGGTATGGCCCCAGGACTAGCTATGACCATTCTTGGGGAACCTAGTGCAGAAACCTTCATGAGACCTTGAACAGGCTAGAATATTTTGTTTTTCTTTCTTCGGGGGCCTGGGGATGGAATCCAGAGCCTTGTGCATCCTAAGTACATGTCCTACCACTGAACTATTCCTCCTACTCTGAAAAGCTAGGAATGAAAACCCAGTTTCTTCATTTGCTAGTTGTAACCCTGAGTGCAGAAGTCTTCCCTGGGCCCTATCTCCATAGAAAAAGAATTAAAATTGCATTTTATGCTAATATTAAGCATTAATATTATGTTATTAATATAACATTAAGATAGATATGTAATTTTCATATGATGTATATTAATATATTTGTTACTTAAATGAATCTAACTTGATGATACATATTTGTTCTATATGTAAGATACATATATACATATATATACATATATAATAATACATATATGTATTATTACATATAGAACAAATATGTATCATCAAGTTAGATTCTATGTATTATATATTACATAGAATAACATTTAATATTAAAACAATGTATTTCAAAACATTTTCTTGGCTGGAGATAGAGCTCTAAGGTAGAGCATTTGCTTTGCATGCATGAGGACCTGGGTTTATCCCCAGTACTACAAAGCAAAAAAATAAGTAAAAATAAAAAATTCTAGGACCAAAAGTTCATTTCTCCTTGTGAAAATGAAGCCATTTTCAATAAGCCCCAGAGTACGCCTGCTGTGCAGAGTGAAGACATTACCTGCTACAAGGTTAGGAAAATCCCTAACATCTCTAAGCCTAACTCTCCTCACTAGTGTCTTAGGCTGTTCTAGCTGCTATATCAAGAATACATAGACTTATGCCAGGTATGGTGGAGCATACCTGTAATCCCAGTGGCTTGTGAGGCTAAGGTAGGAGGATCATGAGTTCAAAGCCAGCCTCAGCAATTTAGCAAGGCATAAACAACTCAGTGAGACCCTGCCTCTAAATAAAATACAAAAAGGGGCTGGGGACTGGGGCTGTAGCTCAGTGGCAGAGCACTCACCTTGCATGTGTGAGGTACAAGGTTCAATCCTCAGCACCACATAAAAATAAACAAATAAAATAAAGGCATGCTGTCTATCTACAACTACAAAAAAAAAAAATAGCACTGGATTCCTTTTAAAAAAGGGAAGGGGGCTAGGGATGTGGCTCAGTGGTTAAGTACCCCTGGGTTCAATCCTCAGTACCAAAAAAAAAAGAAGAAGAAAAGAAAAAGAAAAAATATATAGACTTCATGGCTCAGAAATAAGAAATATATTTTTTTCATTTTTTTCCCTACTTTTTAGTTGTAGACAGACACAATACCTTTATTTTATTTATTTTATGTGGTGCTGAGGATCAAAACCAGTGCCTCACATGTGCCAGGCAAGCGCTCTACCACTAATCCACAACCCCAGCCCGAGAAATGCATTTCTTACAGTATATTCCAGAAATGTATTTCTCACAGTTTTGGAGGTTCAAGATGAAGGCAGGCTAAGGTTCCATTTCTCAGGTCCTGGATGGCATTTTCTCACTACGTCCTCACACAATAGAAAGGGTACCAAGGACACTGTTATACCAAGCCCCCATTCATGAGGGCTCTACCTTATCACCTGTTAAAGACCCCACCTCCTAATACAAAATTGTGGAGGCAAGGATTTCAATACAGAAATTTGGGTGGAGGAAGGATAGGAATGTTCAGACCACAGCACCAATACAAACCTACCCTGAAGGGCTACTTCAGATGGAACACAGTGGTAGAGCCATGTATTCAGTATGCATGAGGCCCTGGGTTTAATACCTAGCACTGCAAACAAAAACAATAACAAAACTACTCAGAAATGCTATGGACATTCACATAAAATTAACCAGTGATTGAAACATTATGGATGCTATTTGGATTCTAGCTGCACAACTTCAACACTGCATGACTTGGTGATACCAAGATATGACAATTCCCAGTGCCCAAGACTTTGTGGCATAATGTACAATGATTAGCATACAATAGGTGCTCAGTACCGACCAGGTGTCATTTTCTAATGCTGTACTGGGGCTCCAGATCAGCCAGCACCAGCAATAGTAGAATGGAAACTCATTCTCAGTGGTCAGTGTTTAAAAGACAGCTGCCCACCCCCCCCCCAACTCACCACAGCCATTCTCCAGACGCCACTTTTCAGACCCTTCGGACTACTAACTTTTCCTACAGCAATTTGGTGCCATATATGTAACAGGCAACAAATGAGAAATGATACTGTGCCAAAACCTGCAAGCCTTTTACTAGGTCATTTCAAGCACCAGAAACCAACTCTTACACATCAGTTGAAAGGCAATTTGCTAAGATGCTACCAGAAACATGGGTGAAGTCTTGGGTGAAGGGTTGAAAAATGGGCCAGAAACAAGGTGGCCTGAGACTGAGAGGCCAACCTTTCAGGTCACAGAATCCAAGCTCTTGTTTCAGTCACCTGGCCTGTCAGCCACAGCAGGCTGGTCACAGAGGCAACCTTCCCGTAAGGACAGAGTCCCTTGTATTTATGCAATACTCAAGATCCCAAGTGCTGGATGTAAAAATGTAAGTCACACATCTACTTTCTTTGCACCCCAAGGAAATGGCCCCCTGGGCCCCCACCTTTCTAAAGACCTCATTCAATGGGAATTACCACAGGGAAGACAGGAACAAAAAGAAGGGGTACTCTGACCATAGACCATCACATACCACAGAATGCTCTGGATCCTCCCACCAAGGGAATGTCTAGTGGATCCAGCACACCTTCCTCAACACAGTTCAGTGATATATACTTGCCCAGCATGCGCAAGGCTCTTGGTTCCATCCTCAGTTCCCCCTACCCCCCAAATCAAAGATTTTTAGCTGTCCCTCTATTCAACACATCATGTACACTACCAGCTATCATGAGCTTGTGCTATCCAAACAGTAGCAGTAGATTAATTTAAAAGTACTCTTCTTTCCCTTGGTGCAGAATTGTTTCATGGTCTGCCAAAGCCCAGGTATGCCCATGGAACATACTGCATGCTTGAGCACCATCTGCTGCATGTCATCATGGAGGAGAAAAAAGTGATTTCTGTGTACTGAGGTGATCTGTGCAGCAACTCTGAGAGTTGACTGTGTTTAATTGCAACAATTAACAATGTGCATATGTTTAGTAAAATCCAAACTGCATTTATCAGCATCTCACAGAACCTCCTAGCCCACTGTTCTCTAGGCTGCGAGATCAATGATTAGTGAGGTCCACAATGATTAGTGAGGTCCACGAAGGGCACTATGGGAATACTGTGCATAATCAGGGAGGGAGGATCAGGAGCTACTCTCCTGAGTGGTGCAATATGAGAGAAGCCTTCCACAAAATTATGAATGTCTCAGAAAGAAACCTGGCAAAGCCTCAAATAATGTAGGATGTTAAGGGACCAACAAATCCTTCTCCAAAGCAGCACTTGCCATATTTCACCATCTGAACGAATCACCTAGGGATCTTGTTACAAGTAATAATTCTGTTTCTGTAGGTCTGACATAGGGTCTGAGATTCTGTACTTTTAAGGAGCTGCTGGTCCAAGGACAAAAATCTGCCTGACAAAAGTATAAAGCAGCAGGGAGTGGTGGTGCACACCTATAACCCCAGGGGTTCCGGGAAGCTGAGGCAAGAGGATCCAAAGTTCAAAGCCAGACTTAGCAATCTAGTGAGGCCCTAAGCAACTTAGCAAGACCCTGTCTCAAAATAAAAAATATGGGCTGGGGTTGTGGCTCAGCAGGAGAGAGCTCACCTCGCACGTGGGAGATCCTGGGTTTGATCCTCAGCACCACATAAAAATAAATGAATAAAATAAAGGCATTGTGTCCAACTACAATTAAAAAATAAATATTTAAAAAAAAAAAAGAACTGGGAATGTGATTCAGTGGTTGAGCACCCCTCAGTACAATGTCCAGTACCAAAAAAAAAAAAGAAAGAAAAAAAGGAAGGCAGGCAGGCAAGCAGGCAGGCATTAAGGGGGGTCGGGTATGGGGCTGGGGTTGTGGCTCAGCAGGAGAGCGCTTACGCACGTGGGAGACCCTGGGTTTGATCCTCAGCACCACATAAAAATAAATGAATAAAATAAAGGCATTGTGTCCAACTACAACTAAAAAATAAATATTAAAAAAAAAAAAAAGAACTGGGAATGTGATTCAGTGGTTGAGCACCCCTCAGTTCAATGTCCAGTACCAAAAAAAAAATAAAGAAAGGCAGGCAGGCAGGCAGGCAGTAAGTGGGGTGGGGAATGGGGCTGGGGTTGTGGCTCAGCGGGAGTGCTCACCTAGCATGTGCAAGGCCCTGGGTTTGATCCTCAGCACCACATAAAAATAAATAAACAAAGGTATTGTGCCCAACTACAACTAAAAAAAAAAAAAAAAAAAAAAACTTTAAAAAAAAAAGAAAGAAAAAGTATAAAGCAGAGCTGTCCAACAGAAATGAGAGACAGACACAAACAACACACACACACACACACACACACACTCTTTAAGTGGTTTAGGAAGCACACTTAAAAAAGTAAAAATAGGGACTGGGGTTGTGGCTCAGTGGTAGAGTGCTTGCCTAGTATGTATGAGGCACTGGGTTCGATTCTCAGCACTGCATATTATTATATAAAAGTCCACTGACAACTAAAAAATATTTTTTAAAGTAAAAAGATATGGGGCTGGGGATGTGGCACAAGCGGTAGCGCACTCGCCTGGCGTGCGTGCGGCCCGGGTTCGATCCTCAGCACCACATACAGACAAAGATGCTGTGTCCGCCAAATACTAAAAAATAAATATTAAAAATTAAAAAAAAGTAAAAAGATATTAATTTTAATAATTTTACTTATTTAACCCAATGTTGTCAAAATATGATCATTTGCACATGATCATATACAATACAAAGTAGTTATTAATGAAATAAGATACATCGGTGTTGTTTCACACTAACTCTAACATCCAGTGTGTATAACTTACAGTTAAAATATCAGTGGTCAGCAATCACACATGACAAGTGGTCACCATATCAGACAATTCTGGACAAAAGAACCAAGGTAACAGATGAGACTGGGACACAGGGAGGAAAATTTTTAATACGCTGGGTAAAGTATTATGTGACAAGTTAGTAGCAAATGGTGGTGAAAAATAGAAGCAAAAATATAAGGAACTTTCTACACCCAGCTGAGGTGTTTTAGAAGGAGTTCCTGAGGCCTTTCTGGCAAGGGCATGAAAACCACTTTGGTGTTCTGGCACATACATTGCTGGTGGTCTGGAATAGTCTGCACAGACAAGGATTACATTAGAGACTATTGTGATTAACCAGGCAAAGATTAACAGAAGCAATCACACTGGAAATGGAAAAGAAGCAAAAGTCCCAAGATATTAAGGCACCAAAGGGATTTTGTGATCAGTTGGCTCTGGAAAGTGAAAGGCAGAGAGACATGAAGGCAGAGAGACATGGGTTCAGTGATGAATCCATGGTGGAGATTAGAAATCAGGCAGGGTGGTGCACATCTGTAATCCCAGAGACTCTGGAGACTGAGGCAGGAGGATCTAAAGTTCAAGGCCAGCAAAGGCCCGAAGCTTAGAGAGACCCTGTCTCAAAATTTAAAAATAAATCGATTTTTTTAAAAAAGTTTGTAAGATCTGGGGCTATGGCTCAGCAGTAGTGCACTTGCCTGGCATGTGTGAGGCACTGGGTTCGATTCTCAGCACCACATAAGATAAATAAAGGTCTATCAACATCTTAAAAAAATTTTTTTTTAATTAGAAATTGAGGACAGGGATTAGAGAAGGTAAAAGAACAATTTCCATTTGGATCATGCTGCATTTGAAGAATCTTAGCAACATGCACAGGCATTCCCAGAGTTCAGAAGAGCAGTTGAGACTGCACATGTAGATATGAGTGTCTATATGCACATTTCAGTTCAAGCACAGGAGACCCCCCACCCCCAGACAACTCTTCCAGAGAAATCAACATTCCAGCAAAGGGCAAAGGAAATGAGCCCCTAGAGGTCACTGCAAAAATAGTTCAAAAGAAAAGGAGACCGAGTTTCTTTTTTGTTGTGTGTGTGTGAATTAAACATCTTTTTCAGAACTGCAATTACAGCCTGGGTAATCTGAGAATTAAACTCTCTATAAAAACAAAGGGAGTTCCTCTTCAGGGCACAAGAAGGAGCACCCATTCCCAGAAAGCAGCAAAGAATGCAAAAGTATCTTTGTGGTTGAAATTTCACAAATATGCAGAATGGTATGGGGTTTTAATTACTCTTCTCCAAAACACCAGCCTCTGAAAATGGGGAGGGGGAGTGAAGATAAGTCTACCACCCCCAGCTCATAAACCCTAAGTGGGATCCACTGTGTACAAACTTCTGCTGTTAAATCAACAGAAAATAAATATGACTGGAGCAGAAGCAAGCCTGTCTTTTTTAAGTCCAGATGTTTTCTTTCCAAACTTCAAGATTTAGGGCCTCAAAAACATAATGAAAATGTTAAGAAAAGCTGCACATACCAAAACATAACAGAAACCCAGTTGCTGCAAAAACTGACATTTTGATCAACCTAAAGTACTTTGTTTTCCAGAAACAAAGTAGGGTTTTTCATGTGTATGTGTGTGTAATATGCCCATCTAGAAAAGGTTAAATTACAAAACTTAATGTGTTCCATGATAACAAAATATCATTTGTTTTTTATTTTCTTTTTCTTCCTTTTGGTGGTGCTAGAGACGGAATCCAGGACCTTGTGCATACTAGGCAAGTGCTTTACTAGCACTGAGCTACACCCCCAGCCCTAAATGTCACTTTTTAACATTTCAAGTGTCATGTAAAAACTTAAAACTTCCTTTAATCTATGATCTGATCCCAAAGACTCTTGACAATGTAATTTTTTCCTCTTTTTTGCAGTGCTAGGGACTGAACCCACAGTCTCATGCATGCTAGGCAAGCACTTTAACACTGAGCAGCTACATTCCTAGCCCTTGACAATGTAATTCTTAAGAATTACCATCAACCAATGAATAAGTGGGTCTAACAATTCAAAGCAAAGCATTCAATAGAGGGAAGGGGAATTAATATAGTTGTACTTCCACAAATAAAATGCTTATCTAAGTATGTGGACTACTGTTAAGTCTCTTCCTTTAATTTGTTTTCAATATTGTCATAATGTTTTTGCAATGAATAAAAATAAAAAGAGAACACTACCCTTATAACTTTATAAGCATATTACAATGAGCACTGATAAATATCTTTGTGTTTACAAAGTCACACATATATGTACAATTAACAAAGGGGCAGAATTTCCTCAGCTTCAGAATCTGCCAGCCATCAGCAAAGAATCACCTTCACCTGCACTGCAAAACCAGGGAGGGTTGCAGCTCCAAGCATCCAGGCCCTGGGGCCCCATAAGGTTCCTAACTCCTTCTCCTTAGGTGACACGGTACCTGGAACAAATGAGGCCCTCCTTCTCCACTACCTAGGCACCCTCCCCAGCCCACTGCCAGCTCTACCTTCCTCCTGAAGCCAGCTGTACTTGGCCCTCATCTTCATCTCCTTTCCCACTGCTGGTCTAACTCCTGTACTTGTGTGCTATTCCTCAGGGGAAGAAAAAGTCTACCATACAGGATTATAATTAACTAATCTGATAACAGCCCTTAATGATGACTTAAAGTGTGCCCCTCCCAGGCAAAATGTTCTGCACTTAAACCCACGTGGTTAGGAAGGACAGAAGAGCCAGGAGAGAGGTCCAATCCCTGCAACCATTCCAACAGCCCACCCACCTCTGCCTCTGGCCAGCCCTACCTGACGACTCTACACTAGGCATCCTCCCAGCCTCCTGCCCTACCTCTCCAGAGCTCCCAGGCAATCATCTGCAGGGAAGGGAAGGAAAAACGTGACAGGGAAAATCAAATTATCAGCTCAGAGAAAGAAAAGACTGGGGTGGAAAGACTGGGTGTGAAAGTCTCAATTTAAAGTGTGGAGGCAATAAGCTACATGCTAATTGGACACCCACAGGGATTCCTTCAACAAACTGAAGAGTCACACTGGCTCATGGGATATAAATAAAGTCTATATTTTTTCTCTCAAAGTGGAATGTAAAACTTTTGATTTGTCTCAAGATTTCTTTTGCTAGAATAGGCTGACACAGCAAGTTATCCAAGAACCAAAACATAACACTGGTTTATTTCTGGCTCATGTATCATACATGCCATGACAAGTCACCTCTTCTGTCATTCAGGAACCTGTGCTAGTAAGGCAAGCTGGGATATAAAATGGTAGACATCGCTTACTCAAGCACTCCCCTGGGTAACACTGTCACATGGCCACACCTACCTGCAAGAGAAGCTGGGATACAAAGTCTAACACATGCCCACTAGGAAGAGAAGATACCTGTGGGTACAGTTGTACACCCTGAAAGATTTTCTACTGCCAAAGAGTGAAGAAATGGAGTCTGTTGTCACAGGCATATTTAATGTTCATCTTTTCCACTGTTTTCACTTCCTAAAAATCACCTTTTAAAAATGTCTTCTTACCAGACACGGTGGCCCATGCCTGTAATCCCACTGACTCAGCTTATTGAGGTAAGAGGATCTCAAGTTCAATGTCAGCCTCAGCAAGACTATGTCTTAAAATAAGTAATAAAAAGGGTTGGGGATAAAGCTCAGTAGCAGAGCTCCCCTGGTTACAATCTCTAGTACACACACAGACACACACAAAATCCTACTATTCTGAATATCATATGATCTAAAAAATAATGAAAAGAAAAAACAGTATTATTTTTAAGTGGTTTAAAAGGAGGGGTTTAAGTGGTTAGGAAGGTGGGGAAGAAATAATCACTTTTAGTGAACTATATATAACACAAGACGATATTCTGGAGCTGGCAATAGATGCATCTGGTAATTAAATGCATTCCTATAAACCCATACTAAACAGTTAAAACCAGTCACAAAATCATATGCCATTCAAAACCTAGCTATGAATCTGTCTACACTATACGGGTCATTCAATAAATTTATATTTCTAAAATAGTGTTCCAAATACTTCCTTAACTCATACCCCCCAATGCCCACCAGTGGTACCAAGGATTGAACCCAGAGGTATTTTACCACTGAGCTACATCCCCAACCTCTCTTCATTTTTTACTTTGAGAGAGGGCTTTGCCAAGTTACCCAGGCTGCACTTAAACTTCCAATCCTCCTGCCACCACCTCTGTAATTGCTGAAATTACCAGTGTACACCATCATACCCAGCCAAGTTTCCCAAATTCTTAATGAATTCTTAATGAATTCATTAGGGAAACAGAGGGAGGAGAGTTAAGAAGGAATTCAAATTTATTACAGCTAGTTTTACACACTGCCTCACTTAATCCCCATGTTAATACAATAAAACAGAAGTGATTCTAGTTTGATGGACTGAAGGATTAAGGATTAGATAAGCGGAGGGGAGCTGGAGGTGTAGTTAGTGGTAGAGCCCATGACTAGCATATGTGGAGCACTGGGTTCAATCCTCAGCACCACATAAAAATAAATAAAGATATTGTGTCCTTCTACAACTACATCTAAAAATAATAATAACTTTTTAAAAAGATTAGATAAGCCTAGAAACCAAATGCAAGATCCAGCTTCAGACATAAGCAAGCACTGCCACTTACTACTAATGGTGATCTTCCCTCCAAACTGGAACCACTGTGGTCAGAGAAGGGGGCAGAGATGGGCACTCTCACCCAGGTGAGCAAGGCAAGGGTCCCCTTCATTGGCAGACTTCCCATCACCTCTAAATATGCTCTGTACAAGAAATTTATTAGGTAGAGAAAAAGGTACTATCTGACATGGCCAGTCCAGAAGGAAATGATCTGAAGCCCATGGCCTTAGAGGACTCCACAGAAGAGCCTCACCAGATCACTTGCCCACATGCACAGAGCCTCCATTATTTTGGGCAACATACTCTTCAATACCAGTAGATGGCCAAGAAGCACTAGACATTTGAAGGAAACTACTATGGGGAAAGAGAGAAGCCAAAGCAAATAATGAAAGTAGAGTTTGGAAATGGACTCTACATGGAAAGATAACTTTGTAGAAACCAGCTTACTATTATCAGAGAAAAGAAAGAACCATGAAACAATTTGAGTACCATACATAAAAGGAACATCCAAAAAACAACATTTTGGAATGTTGCGGGGGGGAGAATATATACATTTAAGACTCAAAGGAAGGATTGGAAAATGAGGTTAAACAAAATCTTCTAGAAATCTAGAACAAAAATACAAAGAACTGAAAAATAAGTTTAGAGCCAGTCAAAAGGATGAAAAGTCTGATGTCCCTCCAGCAATACTGTGCATCAAAAGGAGACCACCTTCAGAGTGCTAAAAGACAACTGTCTCCAACAGAGACTTTACCAAATCATGAAACTTCTCAAGATAAAATTATAACATTTGCTGATAGTGAAGGTCTCAAAAGATGACACACTCTGTATTTGAATATAAGAGATGTTTCATAATTGAGGAAGATTTGGGAGATGAATCAATAGTAAGTAGACAGGAAATTAAGCAAAGAAAAAGTATCATTAATCCCAGCAACTGCAAAATATTGTGCAGGAAAAATAATAATAAGTATGTATCCCCAGACTCAAGAATGATAGCATTTGTAATAAAAACAATATAATATTGGGAATGTGGTTCCCATGGCAGAGTGTAGGTGAGATTCTGGGTTGGAGCCCCAGCACTACAAAAAGAAAAAATAAATAAAAATTTAAAAATAAGTACAAGAGAGCTATAAAATCTTTGGTTTAACTCAATGGTAGAGTGCTTGCCTGGTGTGCACCAGGCCCTGGGTTAGACCTCCCAGCCCCACAAAAACAAAACAATGTCAACACTGAATACTGTTAACTCACTGCTCCTCTAAGAGGGCTATTTTGCCCAAAGGGACAATGGCAATATCTGGAGATAGGTGGAGGGGTGTGACTAGCACCTTGTGGGAAGAAGCCAGGGAGGCTACTACAAAACAGACAGTATCACAACTGTTTTGGGCCAAATGTCAGCAGCGCCAAGGCTGAAAAGAAAAAATTCTCTTCCAAACAAAATTATGATGGGATTACATTGAGAGTGCGAGGGGTTAAAAAAAATGTAGCTGGGAGAAGGCAGGCTGGAAGTTAAAGAGTGTCGGGGAAGGGCTGGGGATGTGGCGGGGAAGGGCTGGGGATGTGGCTCAAGCGTGGCATGCCTGCGGCCTGGGTTCGATCCTCAGCACCACACACAAAGATGTTTTGTCTGCTGAAAACTAAAAAAATAAATATTAAAATTCCCCCCCCCTCTCTCTAAAAAAGAGTGTGGGGGAAAATCTAAACCCTAACCTCCTACAGTGGGAAGAACAAAACAGCAACAAAAGTGGCAGCTATATACAATGCAAACCCACTATTTAAGGATAGAGATGGCTGTGCCAAAAGACACAAGTTCAATGGCTATCTCTAGGGAGGGGAGCTGTTGGTATGTAACAACTCAGAAGAGTCTTTTGATTTTTTTACTCTGTGCAAGAGCCACTTTGATAAACATAAAAACAAACTATCAAAAAGATACATTTTTTGACACTTTGTCTCCTTTCTTCCTCCAGTAAGTAAGCCTTTCAAGGGCACACAATCTACCCAGCCTGGTTTCTCCTTGACCTCAGTATTTGCCTTTGATCTGAAAATCTTATTCACTTTTGGCCAAAAGAAAGGTAACCCCTACCCTTCCGAGCCAATCCAGAACACTGTTTGTCTGCCATCTTCATACAACAGATGCAGTCAACATCACTTGCAACTTAATACTTAGGGATTAAAAAAAAAAAAAAATGTTACCTTTGCAATTCGGAAAACCTAGCTTAAGGTTCAACTATAGTGAGGTTAGTTTTCTGAGTTGTTTTTTGTTTTGTTCTGTTCTTGCCCTGGTGGGGATGGAATCCAGGGCCTCATACATGCTAGACAAGTGTCTACCACTAACTAAACCCCCAGTCCCAATTATTTTTTAATGATAAACCATCTTCATTCCACATGTTTCCCCAACAAGAAGTCTACATTCATTCATATCCATAAAAGGAGCAGGCTCCATCTCCTACAACGCAAATTTTTGCTCAAACAAGGAACAGGAAAATAATTCTTTCAAACTATACCCTCCTTGTATCAGAGGCCTGCAGTGCTTTGTTAGTTTGTTTTGCTTGTTTGGGGTGGAGCTGGGGATAGAAGCCCCACACATGCTAGGCAAGTACTCTACCACTGAGCTACATCCCCCAGTCCCGGTCAATTTTTTTTTTTTCTTTTAAGGTCTAAAAGAGTACATGGAATTCAGAGTTCTCTCAAAATCCTTGTTGTGGGTTAAAACTTTTAGCTCACATATGTAGGAAAAGCTGTGGCTTGTAGAAACCTGTAGAATTTCTGCTCAAAGTGTTGCCCTACTCCTACCTGGTCTTTGAAACTAAAAGACAACCTGAATAAAAAGACTATTCAGCCTTCATACCCTAAAATTATCTTGTAGAATCTCTCCACATGCCCAGGGTGCAAAAAAAAAAAAAAAAAAAAAAAAAAATCCACAGAGCCTAGGGCTTTCCTCCTCTGCCCCTAAGAGCTTGGTCACAAATCCAGATTTATCTGCATGCTGACAGTAAGCAACCTTGGGAGAGGTTGCTTTTCTTTAAATAAAAAATAATAATAAAAAAAAGCCCTCCCCAAGTGAGGAGCCCAGTTTCTTTGGCCATGAAATATAAAAATGGTTAAGAAACCCTAGCCCATTATGACAAGGTGAAAACTACTATTTGTTATTCCACATTTAGCTCTCAGGAGAACTAGTTTTTCCCCCCCTAACAGATAGATGTTAGGACATGTTAAGAAATACTCATAACTGAGCCACGAAGACCAAATTCAGCATGGTTCAGAAGTGTGATACATAGCTTAAGTTATAGCTTTTCATAATCCTCGAAGCCTCTGGATTTATAGGTGTGAGTCAAGCACACTAATGTCTCAAAGAGGAAGAATCCTCCACCCGTTGAACCTCAAAGCCTCCAGGTACCAGACCTTGGAAAAGAACTTTAAAAGGCAGTTTGCCACCCCGCTGTCCAAAACATCTCTGGAGGAACAAGGATTAGAATTCAGCAGGCCCAAGTTAATTTGCAGGCTGGGAAAGGGTAATAAAGATCTATTTGAAAGCCGGTTGGCAAGGAAGGTCTCCCAACTGAAAAGGTCTTTCAGCACAGGAAAGAAAACTCACCTCATGTTTTTTAAGCATACTATGAATTCTCCAGTACAAATGAGCCTTTAGAAGTACACTCATCCTAATAATTCAGACTGTAACTGCCATCAAAAAGGGAATGGGTTTTACAATTCCAAAGACCTGCTATGGCCACAGCACTCAGGTATGCCATAAGGCAGAGGGTCGCAAACTCTCACCCACCTACCATTTCTCAGACACCCATAAAAGCAGCAGCTTTGCCAGCTACAAATCATGAGTTGTGGGTAAACACAGAAGCTGACCCAAATCTACAAAATTCAGATCCATCAGTTCCAGATCTACTGCTGAATTCAAGGACCCCTCTTTTTCAAAGACTTAACTAATATTTGACAAAGAACTTGGCTCCTAACAAATATAAGGACATAAAGAGCAGCTGCTCTGACTTCCCCAGTCCCCAAGTCAATGATGACCCTGATTCAGCTGGCCCCCTAAAGTGAACCCCCCTTATCAAATCACTGTAATGTGAGAGGCTTGGGGTCTCTCATCCCCACACATCCCTAACAATCTGTCCTTCTGAGCCCTCTGCCATCTTGGTCTAATGCTTTATGTAGGATATGGTGTACACCCCACCAAATGTGCCCTGATTCTGCCTTGAGCATTCACAATAAAAAACATTCATAATGTTCTCACATCCAGCAAAATGCCCTATCTGAAGCACTCTGAGAGGGCAAGTCAGGTGGGGAACCTATGGAAATCTTCAAGCATCCAGCTCCAGAGCAGTCCAGTCCCCCTCCAAGACTGCTCTGTTACCAAAGGCAACCTGAAAACTAATGGGTACCCAAGGGCGCTGCCAGGGGAGGGACTAGGCCAGGTCCAAAAGAATGTCTTCTTCCTTCGAAGGTTCTGGCATTCTTAGTGGGGGGACTCTAAGAAATGATGAATAGGCGGGGCTGAGGCTTCATTCCTTTGTCCTTAACAAACATTCCTGAGGCAGCAGGGGGCCGCCTGACACCCAGCTGGTGTACTTAATGTTTCCAAATGAATAGTATTCCCCAACTGCCTGTTGGGAATTCAAGCCACTAGGGTAAAGTTTATAAGTCAGCACCCTCTCCTCCCCCATTGAAGTTTTCTTCAGCTAATCGAAGAGGAAAGAAATATGCAAAACTAGCAGACTGCAAATCTCCACTGTGTCTGCTTACACAGGCCCTGAAACAGGGTCCTGAAATACTAGCAAGTCTCTGCAGGGTCTTAGAGTGGGGACATTATTCCTGCTTTCTCTGTAAAAAGAGCAAGGAAAAAAAATAGGTTCTTAAGTATTTTTTACTAACAACAGGAAGATTTCAAGCTACATATGCTGCCCTCGGTCAGCAGAGGTCTCAATGGTTTTCAGGCATGCACCTCAAATTTCATAAATATTAAGCTCCCTGGAAGTTAGTGTCCTTTAACTTTATACTAGACCCAGAGAAAAGTCAGACCTTACCCAGGCCACTCAGCATGACTATAAAATGCAGTACTGGGGAGTCCCACTTGATATTTCCTTTTTCTGGCTATGAAAATGCAGATGAAGCAAGTATCTGTTTGCCTTTTACTATGTAAATAACTCCTTTCTCAGGACCAATACTTGGAAAGAAAACAGCCCTCCACACAAACAGTGGAAATGCCAGGGGCCTCCAAACACACCACCCTCAAGGCCAGGGTTGGCAAAAAGAATTAAATAAACACAAAGACACTTTAAGAGCAAAGGTAACACACCATTAACTCAACAAAGTGATTCACAACTGGGTTAAGTAAAGCAACATCTGGGGATATATCTGGTTGTCACACCTGTGGACAGATAACCAATGGTATCTAGCAAATAGAGGCCAGGGAATCTGGGGAACAGTCCCCACAACAGAGAATCATTCAACACAAAATGTCAACAGTGCCAAAGTTGAAAATTTGTCACCTAATGAATGTCACCAAGTTATTCAACATGACATTGCCAAGAAATTCCAGATGCAAGTAGATAGCACTGATTGGAGGAGAAGGAGGGATGAAGATTCAGGGTCCTTCCCAGGACTCCCCAGGTTTGTGACTTCAGTGTACACCATTTAATCTCTCTTGGCCATAGCTGTTTCAACTATTAAAATAGGCTAATGAAACTCCTCCATCTGAAGGTTAGTACTGAACCAGCCTTGTTCTTAACATCCCTTCCAGTCTCTTGCTCTCTGTGCTGCTGGGGATATACCCAGAACCTTGTACATACTTGGCAAGAACTCCACCCCCAGCTCCTTCCAGTTCTAAAATGTACACTCCTGTGAGACTTTCGAATGACACCACTTTAATCATTAAAAAAAAAAAAAAGTGTCCTCTTGCTGTTGGATCAAACTACTCTCAATTCAAAGCTGGCTAAATAGAAAATAAATTGTGCAAATCCCAAGGCTCCAATAAGTAACCATTTAATTACAAAGTATTTTTTTAAGTGCAAAAGAACTATTTCAAGAATTATTGTTTAATGATTTCTGATGGTTTTTTCAGTAGCCACTGGGAAGGGAAGATTCAAAATCTGGATTAATTCAAATTCTGGTGGTAGAATAATTTTCCCTAGTCTCCAACACAACAGTTTGCTTTCACTGTTTAAGTGGCCATAAATGGACACATTTTCCTTCTCCCTTTTAAATAATGTGACAGTTAATTACCAGCTCTCAGGCTATATGCAAACATCACCAGTGATCTTAACATAGGAGAAAAGACACATAGGTGAAATATTGCTGATACTATGCAATAGAACATGTGGCTAATATATATGCATGCACAAGTTAGGGTGCAACAGCACAGCTTATCTATTTACATATATATATGCAGGGAAATAAGGGACAAATGCCCTCAGATTTTCTGAATCCCCTCCATTCTAAGCAACAAAACCACATTGGAGCATGTGTAAAAGTTAAGTAGGGCTGGAAATTTAGATCAGTAGTAGAGTGCTTAGCATTACTGGGCTTGACCAGCAACATCTTTCAATTTCTAGAAATAGGAAGAACCAGGGGGCCACTAAGAATGCAGAGTTTTTAGAACTTGGAGTACCTGTACAAAAGAGCAACTTCTGATGAAACTAGTGTATTTTAGAGTTAAAGTAACCTCCACCAAAAGCACAAGACTTCACGTCAAATAACATTTTATAAATTATTCCATCTGCTATAAAGATAGAATTTTTAAAAACATTTTAAAATTTAATATTTTTTTTTGTACTGGGGATTGAACTCAGGGGTACTTGAACATTGAGCCACATCCCCACCCCTATTTTGTATTTTTATTTAGAGACAGGGTCTCACTGAGTTGCCTAGAGTCTCTGTGCATTTGCAGAGGCTGGCTTTGAACTTATGATTCTCCTGCCTCAGCCTCCCAAGCTGCTGGGATTACAGGCCTGTGCCACCGTGCCTGGCTACATTGTTTTAAGAAAAAGAAGTACATGAAATGCTAAAGATCTGTGTTATTTACCTGACATCTTTTCAATTGCTGCCATCAGAAATGGTCTTTAAGGGCTGGGGATATAGATCAGTTGGTAGAGTGCTTGCCTCACATGGGTTCAATCCATTGAAAAAAGGAAGAAAGAAAAAAAGAAAGAAATGGCCTCTAAAACCTTGTTTTAAAGGCACAAGCTAATGTACTTTAAGAAATATTCAGAAGCATGTCCTGTATGGGCAGGGTAAACATTCTATGACTGCCCATTGATTTTTCAAAGATTCCAATTTGATAAAGGATCACATCCTTAAATTTATAACAATGACAACCTCCTTCCTGAGGACACTGTCTTTCCTGAATTCAACATAAATTCAGTGTACAGCTAAGCAAGTATCCCCTTCAAGTCTCCAGTTTTATAAATGTAAGAGAGGACCTGGGGTTGTAGCTCTGTGGTGGAATACTCATCGAGTGGGCAAAGACCTACAGGTTCAACCCCCGGTCCGAGGAGAGACAGGAAGAGAGAAAATACAGAATAGAGAAATTTGGCATTTCATTTGCTGTTTGGACCACAAAGCCATCTCACTTCCCTAATTCACTACCGGTGGGGTGGGTTAGGAGTCACTTAATTTCTTCCTGCTGTGGTGAGGGAGAAAAGCAGAGAAAAACAGTAAGTCACCTTCAAAAAGCTTCTAGTAGCCAGGAATATTTACATTTTAAAGGGAACTTTGTCCCTAACACCCTAACAATGGCTGGGCTCAACGCTTTTCAAAGAAACTGACCACTAGACACTTTCAACTAGCAGAAAACAGACTGGTTTGCTGTTTGTTTTTACAGGTTTATCCAGATTTGGATGGTAAGTTTCAAGATGAATTTTGTTTTGAGATAAGAGAGTTCCAGTTCTAAAGCAACCCTTCCCCAATACATGCATATTCCAGTTGACGCAAATTAGTACTTTCTTCAAGTCCTACTTTCATAAGCACGATGAAAAGTTTCTGTAAGTTTCTGCAGATATCTAGTGCGCATGGATATAGGTCTGGAAGCTGAAAGTCAGTAAATATTGATGCGCTGATGGAAATCGAGAAGCTGGGCAGGCGGCAGCTGCCAGTCTGGGTTTCATAGTGATAACGGGTACAGAATCAGCGACCCTAGAGAAGCAAACAGGTGGGGACGATTCTGTCTACCCCCTGGCTCCTAGGAATGTTCCTCCTCTCACCTCCGGACAGCCCCGCAGGTAGAAGTCGCCCTCGGGAAGACCAGGAGTCAGAGGGGACTCCACCAGGCCCTTTCCTGGAGGGGGAGGGGAAAGGGATCCGGAACGGGAGCCATTTAAACTCAGTTCGGCGCCTGAAATCTCCTGAGAGCGGCCGCGGTGAAGCCGGATCCACACACCTTTGTCAGCCTCGGTGCCCAGGTCTCGGTCGCTGACTCGAGCAGTCGCACGCCTCGGAACAGAGGGCTGCTCCCTCCGGTACTCCTACCCCGGACAATACTAAGCGTCGCGGCCACTTCGGGACTGTCACCGCGCGGGCCCCGCGGCTGCCTTACCTTGGTGATGACCAGCGGCTCGCCATGCTCGCGGCCGCCCTTCAGGGTGAAGCCCCACGGTGCGCCGCCGCTAAGCTGCACCTCCACCAGCCGCCCGCCGTCGGCAGCCCGCGCCTCGGCCTCCGCCAGGCGCTCGGGCCGCGCACGGGGCTCGGCGCCCTCCATGGCGCTGAGCGCGGGGTGCTCAGCCCCCCGGGCCAGCTCGGCCCGCGCCCATGCACTCTGAGGAGCCCCAGCCGGCCAGAGACAAGGGAAGCTCCGGGTGCCCTCGCCGCAGACGGCCACTCGCGAACTTGCGCTGCAACTTGGGAGGAAAGTGCCGGCCGGCCCCGGAGGGAGCCGGGAGGGCAGGCGCGCGGCGCGCGGGGGAGGGGTAGGCGGGGAGGGGGCGGGAGGGGCGGGGCAGGCGCTCGCTGTAGCTCGCGCTGCACGGCCGGGGCCGGGGGCGGGGCGCGCGCGCTCGGGGGCGCCAGCCCGGGGCCCCGGGGATAGAGGGGGCGGGGTCAGGGGCGCGCTCGGGGCCCGCGCGAGCGAGGCGCACCGGGCAGGAGCTCGCGCCCGCGGAGGTTCTTGTGGGAAGGGGCGCGCTCAGAGAATTGGCCGGGCAGAAGTAAGGCGATCACGCTCTGGGCCAGCGCGGCCAGCAAGGACCTTGGCGGCCAGGGAGGCGGCCTGAGGTCCCGCCCTTCCTCCCGCGCGAGGGCTTGGCAGCGCTTTAAGGCTCGGGGCGGGTCAACCCGCCGCCCTGGACGCCGGGCCGCAGCAGGTGAGGCGGCGGAAGCGCCCGCTTGCTGCTGGGCGGGGCGCGGCGGCGGTGGCCAGTGTCCGGGTCCTTCCTTCTTAGAGCGCGCCTCCCTCCTGGCACCCCCGCCTTTGTTGCGGCTGGTCCCCGGAGGCCGCACAGGTGAGGGCGGAAGCATGGCAGGAGGCCCTCCTGCGTACCTGCGCTGTTTCTGTGCGGCCACTTCTTGGCCCCAGGATGCGTGCATTAGGACGGTCTGTACTTTCAGCCCTCGGTGTGCACTGACGCTCTCCTACCCCGGGCTGCAACACCCCCCACCCTGGGCGTATTGCGGGTCTCGCCTTAAAGCCTGGACTGGAGAAGGATTCTCACTGTTCCGGTGAAGGCCTTCCCAGCCTCCCACAAGTTCTCTCCTGTGGCGCCAGCCCGCATAATGAATGGCTTCTTGTGGGCTTTTCCTATTGTCATAGCTCAGGAAGTTTTTCTTTCAAACCTTGCTTTTTATCTTTCATAGAATTGTTCCAGGAGTTCTTAATGTCTGTCTCCACGTTTACATCTTCTATAAAAAGAAAGTGGTGGTCTGGATTTAATGAAAATGTGTAGATAGCACTGCCCCTTTTCAGTTTCCATGAAATTCCAACCCACATTAAAAATATCTGTACTGATAGGTATTTGCATGCTTTGCAAAAGTTATCTCTCTCTCTCTCCGTTGCTATCTGTAGCTGGGCGCTGGTGAACACCTGTTTTCCTCAAAGTGGCTCCATCAGGTGAAGATACTGGGAGCTAATGGAAAAGACAAACTGGGAAACCACTGGACCAAGAGTTCGGCATCCCTGGGTCTGTGGGCTCTGCCACTGAAACCGAATTGAGGAATTTTACCTCTGGTCTGAGTTTCTTCAAAGGTCATAGGAGGGATTTACACTGTGTGGTCTGCATTCTGTGACTGATCATTTCATGTCTCATTCAGCCAATTGAATTAAAGCGACCATACTCTACTGTTGCCTGTTATGGCTCTTGCCACATGATTACTGTCCCATAAATAAATTCTACACTATGGTCTCTACAATGCCTCCAGTTAGAATAATGAGGTGATTTTTTTTTCTTTTTAAATGGAACTTAAGAGGTGTGCCTCACAGAATTAATCCCAAGTGTTGTTGGGGTTTTCTTTTATTTTTGTTGTGTGTGAGTGCATACACGTGCTGCAAATTGAACCCAGGTCCTCACAGCATGCTGGGCAAGCTCTCTACCATTGAATTGTACACCCCTAGACTCCCAAGTATATCTTGGTTGTGACCGTGGTCACATGAATTTACATAAAACTAAATATGGGAAATCCAAATAAGCTTGGTGGATTGTTTTAATGTTACCATTGGGAGAGGCAGGTGAAGGGTACATAAGATAGATATTGTATTATTTCTTCAAATTACATGTGAATCGACCAGTCAGAATGGCAGTCATTGAGAATACAAACAATAATAAGTGCTGGAGAGGAGGTGGACAAAAAGGCACAGTTTTACACTTGTTGGTGGGACTGTAAATTATTATAACCACTATGGAAATCAGTATGGAGGTTCCTCAAAAAACTAGGCATGCCACCACATGACCCAGCTATATCACTCCTGGGTGTCTAGCCTAAAGAATTAAGTCCAGCAGGTGGCACATACCTGTAATTCCAGCAGCTTGGGAGGCTAAGGCAGGAGGATCATCAGTTCAAAGCCAGCCTCAGCAATTTATCAAGACCTTGTCTCTAAATAAAATAAAGAATGGGGCTATGGCTCAGTGGTTAAGCACCCCTGGGTTCAAGCCCTGGTACCAACCAATAAATAAAATAAAGAATTAAAGACATCATAATAGAGCAATACGTGCATACCCATGTTTATAACAGCACAATTCATAATAGCCAAACTAGGGAACCAGCCTAGGTATCCATCAGCAGAAGAATGGATAAAGAAAATGTGGTCTACATACATATTGGAGTTTTATTCAGCTATAAAAAAATGAAATTTTATCATTTGTAGGAAAAGTAGATGGAATTTGGGACCATTACGTTAAGTGAAATAAACCAAAGTCAGAAGGTCAAGGGTTCTATATTTTCTGTCTAATGTGGAAGCCAGAGAGGAATAAGGAAAAGAAAGTGTGAGCGGGGCACGGTAGCGCACGCCTATAATCCCAGCAGCTTGGGAAACTGAGGCAGCAGGATCAAGAGTTCAAAGCCAGTCTCTGCAACAGTGAGGCACTAAGCAACTGCGTACCTGTCTCTAAATAAAAATACAAAAAAAAAAAGGGCTAGAGATGTGGCTCAGTGGTTGAGTGCCCCTGAATTCAATCCCCCGTACCCGCTTCGCACCAAAGAAGAAAAAAAGAAAGTGTGTTCGTGGGGGGGGGGGGGGGTGATCCCATGAAAAGCAAAGGGAGATCAGAATTGAGGAAGGGGATCAGGAGTGGGAGGTGGAGAGGGAGTGCTAGGCAGGGATATCAGCCAAATTACATCGTTACATCATATCCATATGTAACAAATCCAATGTGCATAGCTACAATGAACAAATAAAGAGCTTAAGAAGTGGATAGATGGATGTGATAAAAGAAAAGATAAAAAGACAGTGTTAGGGCTGGGGTTGTGACTCAGCAGTAGAGTGCTAGTCTAGCATATGTGAGTCACTGAGTTCATTCCTCAGCACCACATAAAAATATATAAAGGTACTGTGTCCATCTACAATTCCAAAAAAAAAAAAAAAAGACAAATGTTAATTCTGGTGTGCTTATTGGAATTTACAGAAGGCTCCCTGTCCCTGTTGCTCTCCTTTCCCCACCCCTACCCCCCAAAACTGGTATTGACTTAATTCTCAACTCTTACCTGCCACTGAAATCCAAACCATAGATACACTACATAGCAGAAACAGTGATTTTGTTGCTGCCTTATATCCATCATTATTATATGAAGCCCCAAAGTCCTTTTTAACATTTTATATTCACTATGTAATCCTCAGGTTACCCAACTGCCACTTGAAAGGCTCATACTTTTTCAATTTATTTCTTAAAATTTAGGTGCAAATTTATAGTCACTTTGTTAAATATCATTTTGCTGAAGGTTTTTTTTTTTTTAATTTCACATTAGGCATCCCTCCAATTTAGCATTACTTCAATATTTATAAGGCTGCTGTCTATATTGACATTAATAAATATGCTAAAGGGACTGGACCAAGACTTATGTGACCTGCTATGAGACAGATACCCTCTCAAAATCATAAATCCTTTCTTTAGCATTCTTGAGGTTATGTTGTTGAGCACGTCTGTCCATGCTGTCAACACATCTAGATTTCTGTATCCTATTTGTTACATCATCACCAACTACTGTCAAACATCTTATGAAATTACTAACATCTTGTGACTGCAAGACATTACCCATAATTTATCAGCCTTGCATCCTCTTGGGAAGAGTTTAGTATGACATTAAACTAGTGTGGACTCCTGAGAACTCATGACTTGGATGGAATTTGCAGAGGTAGAATATGTTTGTCACGATCTGTCTTGACTCCTTTTGGAAAGCTAGAGACATATTTGGTCTCTGTTGCTTCTCTTTGAACTTTTTTATCCAGCAGATAGTGTTGTGGGCCTGCAGAGAATACAACTCCAGAGGACCTATGTTGAAAAGTGCACTACCCACAGGTGTTTGTTCCACTTTTACAAATCTGACACATCCTTGGAAAGGGAAGAGAGAGGGGAAACTGAAGGTACTTCTGCTTTGGCTTTGTCAACAGTGAATGAGTTAATAAATAAAAGTCAAACTAACCCACTTTCAAATAATCAATAGCTAATCTTTATGAACTAGAGCTCAAATTATTTGTTTTGTTCTAAGAAGAAAAGAGACTTACACTCAAAATGTGTTATAGGATGAGGTTCTAAATTTTTACTTTTACCTTTCTAATTAGTGGATAAATCAGTTGGTAGGGTCAGACTTTCCATAAATCTTTTTCATGAGGTAATTTTTAAAAATATTTTTATTAGTTATTGATGGGCCTTTATTTATTTATATGTGGTGCTGCAACTCGAACCCAGTGCCTCGCACATGCTAGACAAGCACTCTACCACTGAGCCACAACCCCAGCACCATGTGATAATTTTTAAAAGGTAAGGGGATGACAATACAATTCACAATAGCCAAGTTATGGAACCAATCTAGGTACCGTCAGCAGACAAATTTGTTAGAGTCTGTAAACAAGTCTGGATGGCGCCTGGCAAAATGCCAGAGGGAGTGGTTTGTAAAGTAACAAAAGCTAGGCATTAAGTGTGGAGATTCCTTATTGGTTGACTGCTGTATCAAGTTTATGCTAATTAAGATAAGCTGTGTGGAATGTATAAATATTGCTCCAGTCCTACAATAAACGGCTCCTACTCCTGCTGTATCAACGTACACAAGTTGTTCGTCACCCCCCAGTTAGTTTGCTGCAGCCGGACTGTGGCACAAATTGATAAAGAAAACGTGGTATGCATATACAATGGAGTTCCACTCAGCCATAAAGAAGAATGAAATTATGTCATTTGCTGGTCAATAAATGAAAGTGGAGATCATCATGCTAAGTGAAATAAGCCAGACTCAGACAAAGATTGAATTTTTTTTTGGCGGGGGGGGGGGCGGGGGGGTGCTCTCATGAAAATAAACAGGAGACCAATATAGAGTAAAGAAAGGGTTAAGGATGAGAGGGCATAGGGAAGAAATGGAAAATGAAAATACAAAATTATGCTATGTATATGAACATGAGTCCCATTTACATATATGATTATAATGCATTAACTAAAATAATAATGAGATCAGTAGAGTGTAACAAGCTGATGGGGGAAAGATGATGGGGGAAGAGAAGCTACTGGGGAATGAGATTGGTCAAATAATGTACATGTACAAATATGGCATAATGAATCCCATTTCTATACATAATTATAACACCAATAAAATATTTTAAAAAGGGTGTAGCTCAAAGGTAGAGTGAATGTTCAGCATGAGGCTCCAGGTTCACTAAAAATGGTAACTATCATTCAAAGAGTGCCTACTATGTACTAGGTGAGTAATATGAATGAATTTAGGTCCTCTCAGGAAATGTGCCTGTTGTGCATATTATACCATTTTACACACGAAGACACCAACACCCAAAGGAGTCAGATAACTTTCCTGAGGTCATTGAGCACAGTTGTCCATTGAAGGAAATTTCTACTCATGGGGAAAAGCACTTGTAGCAGAGAGTGGTTTGCACTGGGGCAGGGAGGGCATGTATGATATATTAATTATATGTCCATCATGCTGGGTTTGTTTTCACACCGGGGATTGAACCCACTGAACTACATCCCAAGCCCTTTATGTATATATTTTTTTATTGTTAGAGAGGGTCTCAGTAAGCTGGCCTTGAACTTGTGATCCTCCTGCCCCAGCCTCCTGAATCACTGGGATTACAGGTATGCCCAATGAACCCAATAATAAACCCATTTAAAAGAAGAAGAAAAACCTGGGTGTGGTAATGTATACTTGTAATCCCAGCAACTTGGGAAGCTGAAGCAGGAGGATCCTCAAGTTTGAAGCCAACCTCAGCAACTTAGCAAGGCCCTAAGCAACTTAGCGAGATCTGGTCTCAAAATTAAAAGATAAATAAAAGTGAGAGGAGGGCTAAGAATACAGCTTAGTGATTAAGCTCTCCTGGGTTAAATTCCCAGTACCAGCAAAAAAAAAAAAAAAAAAAAAAAAAAAGATTTTAAAATAATTTGGCCTTGTCAAGTTTTCTTTCTGGCAACTAAAAGGATTAAATAAGTAGTGAATAGGAATAGATAGATCAAGATCTATATTATGCAATAAATATAGATACATATCAATACCTAATTTTTTAAGTCAGGAATCACTAAAAGAAAGAGGGGATATTTACCTGAAGCCATGGTTAAAAAAAAAAAAAAAGTTTTTATTTTTATTTTTAAAGAGAGAGAGAGAGAGAGAATTTTTTAATATTTTTTTTTTTTAGTTTTCGGTGGACACAACATCTTTATTTGTATGTGGTACTGAGGATTGAACCCAGTGCCACACGCATGCCAGGCGAGCTCACTACCACTTGAGCCACATCCCCAGCCCGAAGTTTTTAAATTTTAAGATACAGTTTTAGAAAGAATTCATTGACTTGGGTAGCTCCATGGTAGAGTATATGCTTAACATGTGCAAAACCCAAGGTTCAATTCCTAGTTCTGGAAAAAAAAATTCCTTTTTTGGCGGGGACAGGGGGCTACCAGAGATTGAACTCAGGGGCACTCACCCACTGAGCCACATCCTCAGCCCTCTTTTGTATTTTATTTAGAGCAGGATCTCCCTGAGTTGTTTAGCACCTCCTTGTTGCTAAGGCTGGCTTTGAACTCACTAAACTCCTGCCTCAGCCTCCCGAGCTGCTGGGATTACAGGCGTGCATCACCACTCCTGGTTTTGGAAAAAAAATTTCAATGACTATTTTTTAAAGTAACATAGCCAGTGAGTAAGATTTCCTAAGCACTTCTTACTTGCCCAATTAAGGGAGAAGGGGTGTCAAGGAATATAAAAGATGCAGGAAATATGAAAATTAACTCTAGTTGTAAGAAAAAATTAATAAAATCCATGAAAAAAATAACAGCACAATTAAGTGCTAAACAGCTTCTAACTATAAGTGCCAGCAGGAGAGAAATGAAAGTGAAGAGAATAAAAAAATAAAAAGCCATTAGTGACATCTTCCTTTTTTCTTTCTTTTTCTTTTTGGTACCGAGGATTGAACTCAGGGGCACTTGACCACTGAAGCACATCCCCAGCCCCATCTGTTTGAATTTTATTTACAGACAGGTTCTCACTGAGTTGCTTAGCACCTTCACCCTTGCTGAGGCTGGCTTTGAATCCGTGATCCTCCTGCTTCAGCCTCCCAAGCACCACCACACCCAGCTCTTTTCTTTTTCATCTTGCATTGTGGAAATTTTAAATAGACACAAAAGTGGAACTTTTTTTTTTTCACCCATCACCCACTGTCCCCCCCAAAATATCTCAAAGGCATATTTAAGCCATAATGACTAAGTTGGAGATGGAGAGGAAGTTGAGGGAGGGTTCAGCAAGTGGAGACCCAGGAGTGAAGACTGCCCGTTGACAGGACAGTCCTTCATGGGAATGTTGAAAAGCCTCAGGAATGGAAAGCAGAACTCTTCGTGAGGATAGAAGGTTCCTGACAATGTTGAAGTCAGGTTCTGAAAGATCGTCCTCATGTCTGAAGGGGCACTCTAATTGTAGTCCTACCCCCCAATTATCTGAAGGGTGGACCTTGAGGTTGTGGAGGGATCGTAGCCACTGCTGGTAGGGACAGAGATGAAGGTATGATTCACTGTGGTAGTTAAAGTCAAGGAGGACAAGAGGACCAGTAGAGGAACTGAAGGGCCACAGAAACAGAGGAATCATCTACATGGACATTTGAATAGTAAAGATTTATCAAGGTAGTACATACCTGTCCTCCAGCTGCGTGGGAGACTGAGGCAGGAAGATGGGGAGTTTGAGGCTAGCCTGGGAAATTTAGTGACATCCTGTCTCAACATAAGAAGGGCTAGAGGTATAGCTTAGTGGTAGATCACCCCTAAGTTCTATCCCCAGTAGCAGATATATATATATATATATATATATATATATATATATATATATATATATATATATATATCACCAGATGGGGCACAGACTGCTACAGGGAATGAAGGGGCATGACTTGACTATCAGCAAATGATTTCACTGAGGGCATGTGCCCAGAACATAGCAGCTTTACGGTACAGTTTTTTAGAAGGTGGGAGACAGCTGGTCGTCTGGAAGGGTTGGTGGGAGCCAGGAGGTCTTCTTCCCTTACCCACTATGGTAGCCTGGCAGAGTGGGAGGAGAAATGAGCCTGCACCCAGGGCTGAGGCACAGGAAAAGACCTGGGCAGAGCCAGGCCTCCATGCGAGCCAGCTGCATCAGGAAACATTTGGAGAGGAGGTTGCAGACTGAGTGGTTCTGCTGATGCTTGAGGGTTTCAGAGTGGAGAAGGGGAGGGAGATGAGGATCTGCAGAAACTATGGAGGGAACCAGTGAAACACCTGGGAGATTTGGCCATCTGGGCTGATTGGCATGAGCAGAGGGAAAGGGCTGGGGCGTATCTCAGTGGTGGAGCATTTGCCTAGCATGCACTAGCCCCTGGACTCCATCCTCAGCGCGGCATATAGAAAAAATGCTTTAAAAGGCAGATGCTGTCCAGGAAGAGAGACGATGGCACAGCTCAGGAGGGGAGGACTCGGAGACATCCACAAGGAAGTGAGGATGGTGTCAAAAACAACTCCTGGAGCTCCACCTAAGTAACCTAGTGGAGCTTGATGGATAAATGGGAGTGAAGGAGCAGGCAAGGGGAAGCAATGAGTCTCATTAGGGCAGGTTGCAGCTGAGATGCCCTGTTAGTTATTAGAGCTACTATAACAAATTACTATAAATTTGGTGGCTTCGATCAACACAATTTTTTATTTCTCTCTCACAGTTCTGGAAGCCAGAAATCTGAAATCCAGGTGTGGGCCAGGCTGTGCCCACTCTGGAGTCACTGGGAGAGACTATTTCTTTGCCCTTGCAGTTTCTGCTGGCAGCTGGCATTCAAACAGCTTTGGATTTGTAAGGACATTGAGTTAGCAGCACAGAGCTCTCATGCACCCCACCCCTAGCCTCCCCAGATTACATATCATGGCACATTTGTTGCAGTTAATTACCAACATGGGTGCCTTATTATTAACAGATGTATCTTTGGGATTCCTTTAGTTTTCCCCTAATGTCCTTCTTTCAGTCCTGGGATCCCATTTAGGGTACCCTGTTGCATTTAGTCCTATTGTCTTCTTGGGTACCCTGAAGAGGCTGGTGTTAATTTACTCAAGCATGTCTCGCCACAGAGCTTAGAAGCATGTGCACCAGTTCACGGTGGCTGAGCCATCAAGGGGACTGAAGTTAGCCTTCCCGGAGCTCAGACTCTTTCTTTGTTGACACCGAGACCCTGACTTTATTTCTGTCCTTCACCTGGGCATGCAAGCCCCTCTCTGGCCTGCAAGCAATTGGACATGTGCAGGTGTGTCATGACCACTGTGGAGATCCCTCCCTCCCTCTCTCCCAGCCCACTCCACAACCACAAAACATATAGGTAGTCTTCATGTCCTTAGCACTGAAATAATTCGGATACTATGCTGGAAGGGAAAGAGGCCTGGAAACTAAGCTACTGCTGCTTCAGTTTTGGAGGACTGCTTAAGTGGGATTTGGGAAATTCCTTCACTGGCTGCTGGCCAAAATATTTGCTTCAATTGAATGTGTCACTAAACTATTTGACCAGCAACGAAAACAACAGGAAGAAAGTAAAGGAGGACAACTGTTCAAAAAGATAGTAGGGTTTTTCCTTGTACAGACAATTTCTTCCAAGCCAATGTAGGAAGATTCTAAAAATTTAGTTGATTATGATAATTTTCTTTTGTTTGTTTTTCCTGCAATACTGAGGATTGAACCCAGGGCCTTGATCATGCTGGGCAAGTGCTCTACCACTGAGTTACATCCCAATTTGTGGTAATTCTTCATGTTTGCATAATTACATATATGGAAACCCCACAGGAAATATTTTGTGATTTTCATCTTATTAAAAGTAAATTTGAGCCAGGCACAGTGGTGCACTCTGTAATCCCAGCAGTTTGGCAGGAGGATCGCAAGTTCAAAGCCAGCCTCAGCAAAAGCAAGGTAGGTGCTAAGCAACTCAGTGAGACCCTGTCTCTAAATAAAATACAAAAGGAGGGAAAGAGGCCTGGAAACTAAGTCACTGCTGCTTCAGTTTTGGAGGACTGAAGTGGGCTGGGGGGTGTGGCTTAGTGGCCAAGTGCCCCTGAGTTCAATCGCTGGAATAATAATATTTTTTTTTTTTTTTTTTTTTTTAAGAAAGAGTGAGCAAGAGAGGGAGACAGAGAATTTTTTAATCTTTATTTTTTTTTTAGTACTTGGCAGACACAACATCTTTGTCTGTATGTGGTGCTGAGGATCGAACCCAGGGCGCACGCATGCCAGGCGAGCGCGCTACCACTTGAGCCACATCCCCAGCCCCGTGGAATAATAATAATAACAACAACAAGAAGAAGAAGTAAATTTGGGCCGGGTGTGGTTGCCCATGCCTGTATTCCCAGTAGCTTGGGAGGCTGAGACAGGAGAAACACAAGTTTCAGACTACCCTCAGCAATTTAGCAAGACTATTAGCAACTTAGTGAGGTTCCAAGCAACTTAGCGAGACCCTGTCTCAAAATAAAAGGAGCTGGGGATGTGGCTCAATGGCTAAGCACCTCTGGGCTAAATCTCTGGTAGCAATAAATAAATAAAGAACTGAGGGGCTGGGGTCTTACCTGGGTGTGAGGCCCTGGCTTCAATCCACAACACGAAAATTAAAGTTTTATTTTAGAAAGATAGTACAGAGAGATCTCATGCTTTTTTTCCTTAGTTTCTCTGAATATTAATGACAGCACTTTTATAACTGTCTTTCTAAGGTGCTTTTGCCAAAACTAGAAATGAACATCACTTCATTACTATTAACAAAACTCTTGACTTTATTTGATTTCCTGAGTTTGCCCATGCTGTCCTCTATCAGAGGTTCCTACCCAGGAGACCACATTTGATTTAGCCATTGAGCCTCCATTCCATGACAGTTTCTCTTTTGTTATTGCTGTTGCTCTTTGCAGTACTGGGGATAGAACCCAGGGCCTTGCACATGCTGGGCAAACACTCTACCCCTGAGCTACTGAGTTACACACCCCCAATACCTCTTTGCTTTTCTTAACCCTGAAAGATCGATGGTTAGGTCAGGTATTTGTAGAATGTCCATTACTTGTGTTTGCCTGATATTTTCTTATAAACTGTCTGGGATGGTGGGATTTAGGAAAGAGGGTCTACTGCATCTCTTCATGTCAGTGCTATCCATGTAACTTACCACTGGTGATAGCTACCTTGAGGGTGAGGGGAAGGTAGCCATTCTCAGGTTTCTCTACTGGGAAGAAGAAATTCTCATCCTGTCCTGCAGACCATACAGTTGGCAGGACCCCAGTTGAGGATGAGCAAGGGGGATCCCCAGAGGGAAGGTGCCTGGAGTCAACACTATCACTGAATTGGAGGCATCTGGGCAAGTGCACCTGGTCAGCACTGGAGCTCACCACTCAGCCTGCCAAGCAACCATGGCTGTTAGGTACGTTTCTCAGGTAGAGGACAAGAGTAGCTAGGACAGTTGTCACTTTTGGTAGCCAATTTAGGAAAAATATTTAAGACTTTCTTAGTTCTCCCATCCCTCTATATCCCTGTATGCTTCTCCTGAACTTATGCATCTAACATGTCTTGCAGCTGCTGCTTCTTTACATAGCTTCTCTTATCTTCTAAAGCACAAATTCTCTAACAATCCAGCAAATACATTGCAAAGGTCTATGCAAAACTCCTTGTTTCTTTGTTGTTTTTTTTCACTTAGTTTGATATATTCGGGGGGGGGGGATGGCAATTATGGACTGAGGACTGGCCACCTGTTCTTGTAAATAACAGCTTATTGGCACTCTGCCATGTTCATTCATTTACCTACTACCTATGGCTGCTCTGCCTATAACAGTTTGGTAATTGCAACAAAAAGACTATTTGACCCACAAAAGCTAAAAAAATAATCTATTTGGCTCTTCAAGGAAAGGTTTTCTGGCCCCCTATGATACACTAAAGAAATGTCACCCAGACAATCCCAACTACTGGGCTTCCATCCAGGCAGGAGGATTGTAAGTTCCAGGCCATCTTGGGCAACTTAGGCAGACCCTGTCTCAAAGTAAATTAAAAAGGGCTATGGGTGTAGCACAGTGGTAGAACAATTGCCTAGCATATGCAAGGCCCTAGATTCCATCCTCAATGCCACACATGAGAGAGAGAGAGAGAGAGAGAGAGAGAGAGAGAGAGAGAGAAAGAGAGCGCCTTAGGTTATATATCTGGTGTGTTTAATCAAAGGCAAAGCAAAAAGATACCCACCACCAAAAAAGAAAAAAGCCATTGCATTTAAACCATCAGGTTCCACGAGGAGGAATTAACTTAGGCACATCTTCAACATTCATGTCTTTCAGAGATTCTGATAGTGAGATGTGTGCTCCAGTGTGAATCTCAGACAATGCTTCTGAAGGGGTGAGGGGAGGAAGTGCTGGCCTCCTACACACTAGTTCTAACCGCAGGCCAAGTCCCTGAGGTTAATGTGGATTTCCTATTCCTTGCTTCTGGCCACTTGAGTGACAATGAGGTAGTCATTACACAATTAGCTACAGTTGGGTTGTTGGTGTAACCCAATGACAGCGTGTGCTTAGCATTTATGAGTCCTTAAATTCAATCCCTAGTACCAAAAATAAATAGATAAAGCCATACATTAGCCAAGTCTGTGGTCAGTGATTATATTTAGTCCTTTTTTGTTAGATATCTGAGATTTGACAGTCTTGAGTAAATGAGGACTCCAGGGCATATAGTCATCCTGGAAATAATAATCACTTTATTTTACTCTATTAGCATGATGTGTTACAGAAAGAACCATTAGGTTAAAAATTGAACAACATTTTGAAATGTAACATATTTACTTGAGGGTCCATTCCAGTCACCCCATCTAACTCATACATGCACACACGCACACACACACTTCCTTGAAAACATAGTTTGTTTCAACAAGGCACAGAATCCAGCCATTAGTGACCCATCTCCACTTCTCCAAAGTGGGTTCCATGTTGCTTCAAGATGCTGGGGTCAGCTGGGTGTGATGGTGCACACTTATAATTACAGCTACTTGGGAGGCTGAGGCAGGAGGATTTAGAGGTCAAGGCCAGCTTGGGCAACTTAGCAAGTCCCTGTCTCAAATTTAAAAAGGGCTGAGGGTTGTAGCTCAGTGATAAAGCACACCTGGGTTCAATCCCCAGTGCTGACAAGAAAGAAAGGAAGGAAGGAGAAAATGAACAAAAGATGGTGGATGAGAGGATCCCTTTCCTTGGTCTGATGTTTTTAGATACTCTTGGTGACTAAGAAATGAATCTCAACTTTCCATCTTGAGGAAGAGTTCCTGGAGTAACCTCTCTGGGTTTGATTCTCAACTCCACCCTCAGTGGCCTTGGACTAGTTGCCTCACCTCCTCTGGTATGTGATATAGGGATAAAAGAGATGAGCCACAGTGGGGAGGTAAGGGTTAAGCAAAATGAGGTACATTAAGTACCTAATGTTGCTGGCTCATGGAAGGCAGTCAGATAATAATTTTGATGCCCCTCTTCTTTCAGTCATACTATCCCTCTCCTTGCCACGTCTTAGAGGAAGGGCATGTCCTAAGATTCTTGTGCTTCATCAAATGAGGTCAGTGCCCAATAACACCCAAAATCAGGCTCTCTGGGCTCTAAGCCCACATT
Source organism: Callospermophilus lateralis (assembly GCF_048772815.1). Lineage (NCBI taxonomy): Eukaryota > Metazoa > Chordata > Mammalia > Rodentia > Sciuridae > Callospermophilus > Callospermophilus lateralis. Next base: position 6,818,672 of record NC_135326.1, read on the forward strand.
CAAAAGCCCATTTCTTGTGTGGAGTATCAGTGGAGCTGCTGGGGAAGGGTTTTATGCCAAGACACAAGCCACTACTACATGCTTTACCCTGCTAAAGCTCCCCAGGCAAACCCCCAGCAGTTTTGTCTATTCCATTCCACAAGGTCAGACAATGCAGATTTAATCCAGGCTGGAGAGGGTAGCAAAAGCAGATTGCAGCCCTTGCATCCCATTAACATTCTCCTCCGAAGTAGCAGTCCTTCATTTCTTTGTAGGGGGGTGCTACAAGAAAGTGGAACTCACTCTGAGGATATTCTCATTGATTTTCCTAGGGGACCAGATATTCCTGGAAGCTGAATTGTCGGCACCCACCACCACCACCACAGCACGGGGCAACCCACAGTAGGTGACTGATAGACAGAAGTCGGGTATGAACCTTCCAGGCCCCTGTACCATCAGATAACCCTGAGAGTAGTTGTGATGGATGCTCTCCACAGCAGATTATGACTGGCCATGGTACATCAGCTGCCCATTGGGAGGCCAGCATAGGGAGGAACTGAGAGGCCTCTGGCCAACAAAGAATTGAATCCTGCCAAAAAATAGAGAGGCTGGGAAATGGATCCTTCCCTGGTGGTGGTATTGATGTCTTTCAACTTTAGTAGAAGATGCAATATTTAAGAACCTCTGCACATTCAGAACTTCATTTAAAATTGAAACATCATTTCAAATTAAAATGGACATATTGGGTTTTCCTCCCCTATACTGGAGATTGAACTCAGGGCCTTGAGCATGTTAGGTAAGCACTCTACCACTGAGCTACATTCCTGGTTGTGAGTATATGTATGTGTATGTGTGTGTGGTGTACAGGGGATAAATCCAGGGTCTCGTGTATGGTAGATAAGAGCTCTACTTCTGAGCTGTCTATCCCCCTAGCCTGATTATTGAATGTTGATTGAACAAATCATTAACATTATTCATGATTTTCAAAGCACAAAACTTTTTCTAAGTTCAACTTGGCTATCAATCAAGTATGTAACTTTTTTCTATAATTCCATGAAGTTAATTCTTTTATGTGGGTACAAAAAAATGTGTGTGTGTGTGTGTGTGCGCGCGCGTGCTTTCAAAACTACGCCAGAGAGACAACTGAACTCAAATACATACTTGAGCCTCAGGTCTCAAACTCATTACCTTACTTTTTGGGTATTAGAAATTTTCTTTGTAAACAAAACTTTTTGTTTTCCCGTTTAGAACCAGAGTCCAAATGTCAGCAACAGAATAAGGTCAACTGAACTGAAACCCTGACATTCTTTTTGTTATGAAGAATGATAGATTTGCACATTTGAGCACAATGGTTTCTTACCATGAAGGAATATAGAATTACCTATGCTTTCATGCATATCCAAAAATGAAAAAAAAATGTGGATTTACATGCAAAACACCTTACTTGACATTAACTTAACTTTGAACTATCCCTGATGGTTCTTGCCTATTTGTGGCAATTAGTCTTAATCATTCAACATTTAAATGAACAGTATTTGCTGATCACATCACAATGAGCTTTCAAAACATTTCTGGTCTCCTATTCTTTTTACTTGGTGTTTATTCCATCACGAAGGTCAGTTTCAACTTTTGAGCTAGACTAAAACTGTTTCTGTTGGTAAATTTATGTCATCAGGCTGTCATCAATGGTTCTTTCTTTCTGGAATGGATGTGGGCCAGCAAATTGAGCTGTGAATTGAAAATTGAATTGCTGTGAGGCAAATCCTGTTTTGCCTTCCATCAGAGCTTTATTCTCACAGTTAACAACTGACTGGTTGACTTCCATCGAGAAAGCATTTAAGATGGTGCGTGAAGAAAATCATTAAAAATGCTTTAAGATGGTGGAGAATATGGTAGGATTGTTAGCAATGGGGTAAGATCCATTTGAGAGCAGTGAGCAGCCCACCTGGGCCAAGAGCTTCTTCCAGGAGTTTACTACAATGCTGGCCTCCATTTCTATCTCGACTGGGGTAAAAAATCTTTAAGTTTCCTGCAAAGAAAATTGCCAGGGCATTCTGTTTCTCAACATAATATCACTTCAGTTTCTTTCTCCAAGTCCTTATTCATCATCTTCCCCTTCTATTTGTTCTCTTTTGCTCCCAGCATCCTACTTCTGTCTTGGGTTAGTATCAAACGTTTGTCATGCATTGGAGCTTTCCGAATTTGGAAGGAAGGGTGTTGTTCATCATTTCTAGACCAATACTTCCACTCTTGACTCATCCTTGGTACCAGATGTGGTAGCATACCCTGTAATCCCAGTAACTTGGGAGGCTAAGGCAGGAGGATCATAAGCTTGAGGCCAGCCTCAGCAACTTAATGAGGCCCTAAACAGTTTAGTGAGAACTTGTCTCAACTCTTTTTTTTTTTTTTTTTTTTTTTAAGGTCTGGGAATGTAACTTGGTGGGGAAGCATCCCTGGGTTCAATCCCCTGTACAAAAAAAAAAAAAAAAAGGTTTCTTGACTTATCTGCATGCTAATCAATTATTCTACGTCTATTCTGAATCAAGCTCTTCCCATTTCAAATATGGCCTAGGAGTTCCTTTTTTTTTTTTTTTCCAGGGGGTAAACAGAAGCTCTAGAGCCTTGCTATTTGGTGCAGGAGCCATAGGCCAGTAGCATTCACATCTCTTGGGAGCTTGCTAGAAATACAGAGCTTGGAGTCCCACCCCAGACATCCTAAATTAGGTCTGCCTTGTAATAAGATCTACATCTGAGTCCACATTAAGTCTGACAAGTACAGCACTGTTCTCAGGCCTGATGTCATCTCAAATGACTCCCTATTTTAAAAAGCGCCATTTATTTATTTATTTGAGATGGGGGTCTTGGTATTTTGCTCAGGCTTGTCTCAAACTCCTAGGCTCAAATTTTCTTCCTGCCTCAGCCTCCTGGGTAGCTAGGACTATAGGTGTGTGCCACTGCATTGACTACAATATAATTGTGCTTGGGGTGGTAACTGGGGATTGGACCCAGGGGTGCTCTACTGTTGAGCTACATCTCAATCCTATTTTATTATTATTATTATCTTTGTTGTTATTGTTATTATTTGTACTGGGAATTGACACCCAATCCCCCTGCCCCCTTTTTAGAGACAGGATCTTGCTAAGTTGCTGAGGCTGGTCTTGAACTGATGATCCTCCTGCTTCAGCCTCCCTAGTTGCTGGGATCATAGACAGGCACCACTGCACTTGCTACAATATAATTTTAAACCACACTCAATCCCTATATCTTTCCACTCTACTTTGTATTTCTTTTCTTTTCTTTCTTTTGTTTTTCTTTTGGATGTTGTTGGACCTTTATTTTATTCATTTATTTATATACCATGCTGAGAATCCAACCCAGTGTCTCACACATGCTAGGCAAGCTCTCTACCACTGAGCCACAACCCTAGCCCTCTACTTTGTATTTCTTACCTTTATGACTGGTTAGTTTATTTGTTGCTAGCAATGATTTTGTTCTTTACATGTTCTTCTTTATTAAGGTCTGATAATGTTCCCTATTTATTGGACATAGGTTGTCTCTTTATGTTTACTCAATTTGCATATAGTACCTTGGTAAATTTATCTTCAACTGAATAGAAAAGCAAGGACGCTGTTGAGTCTGCAATAGATCTGAGAGGGGGCTGTGGCTGGTACTTCCAGGAGAGGAAGGTCAGCCTGACCAATATAGTGAGACCCCCATCTCAAAGAGGGGGTCTTCAGAGAAAGAGAAAATAAATAGTGAGGGTGCAGAGAAACGGGACCTTGAGTGTCCTGTTGATGTGACTATAGATTGATAGAGCTATCATGGAGAAAGAGTATGGAAATCCCTAGAGATATTAAGAAGAGAGCTACCGTGTGACTCAGCAATCATCTTCTGGATATATACCTGAAGGAGGTAAAATCACTTCCTTTATATCTACCTACTGGTTTATCTATAGTGTGAAATAGTATTCAGCCTTTAAAAAGAAGATCCTGGACAGGGGATATAGCTCAATTGATAGAGTGCTTGCCTCACATGCACAAGGCCCCGGAGTTCAATTCCCAGCACCACACACACACACACACACACACACACACACACACACAATAAATAAAGAAGATCCTGCCATTCACAGCATCAATGAACTGGGAGGATATTATGTTAAGTGAAATAAGCCAGACACAGAAAGAAAATGACCATATGATCTCACAGATAAGTGAAATTTAAAATAAAGGAAAAAGCTCAAGCACACAGAGCAGAGAATGAAAGAGTGTCGCCCTGTTCAGGGAGGGTTACTGCAGGAAGTGGACGACATATCTAAGAAGACAAAAGAGCAGACTGAAGAATGAACAAGTTCAGAGATCTGACATCCAACATGATGTCTAAAGTTAATAAAATTGTGTCAGAGATCTTTGTTAAAGAATGGGTTTTAGCTGGGCATGGTGGTGCACTCCTGTAATCCCAGAGGATTGGGAGGCTGAGACAGGAGGATGGCAAGTTCAAGACCAGCTTCAGCAACTTAACAAGATCCTGTCTCAAAATAAAAAGCTGGAGATGTGGCTCAGTGGTTAAGCTCCTCTAGGTTTAATCCCCAGTAAATAAATAAAATTTTACTGGAATACAGCTCTCCCCACACACTAGTATTCTTTACATAGGATTAGGTATCAGTAAGACCCACCTGAAAGGTTCATTCTTCATATTAAATGAGATGATGAATATAAAATTCAGAGCACACTCTGCCCACACTCCATACATTATTTATTTAAGTCTAATTTATAATTTAAATTCACATTACTGCAGACAGTCTCCTCACCATCCATCTGCCCCATCTCCTTCCACCCCTGGATTCTACAGGATATCCGAGTTTATCGTGAACACAATCCTTCTAGCTGAGACTGAGGCTGGCAGGGTCTCTCTGTGAAAAATAAGTTGCCTGGGAGAAAAACCCACTGAAACTTTTCTAGCAGTTAGTGCATCCGATCTAGTGGGGCTGGCAGGCTAATTGCAGGTTGTGGATAGAATGGAAAGAGAAGATGACAGCATTTCCAGGGGATAAATGTCCTGGGAAGTCCAGACCATGAAAAAAGAGAGTGAATTCAGGCGCTAAATCAGAAGAAAGACCAAAAACAATGGAGTAAAGATGCAAAAAGGAATGTACATCCGAGTACTCAAAAGTTCTGTTTATTACTACACCAATTTCTCTAAATCCATGTTTAGCAGTATCATCTTTGTATATCTCACTTTTCTACACTGCTTTCAGATGTTCTGCCTCCCAAGTGTGTGCATGCACATAGTATACATGTATTTGGTTTATCTCATGTAGGTTTTCTCACTTGTAGTTGTACTGTTCCATGAAAAACTTCTGTCATCTGTTTTATTTTTTATACTAATTTCAAGTTCTCCACTTTGGTAATAGAATTTTTTAAATTACTTTATGTATTTTTAAATTTCCTGGTGCCAGGGATGGAACCCAGGCCTTGCATGGGCTAGTAGTGTTACACTCCTAGCCCAACTGGCTTTTATAATCAGGGCTTCTGCCTCTTTGTTAAGAGGCCCGTCTTTGCAGTCATCTGTACCACCTGGGCCTAGGAATATACAATTACAAGAATTTCCTCCCCAAGAAAGTTTTGACCAAGGACCTTTGTGCCCTTGAACCCTTGCACCAGTTGGCAGGAGCTCTTTGTGGAGTGCCTCTCCCCAGGTTTGCACATGGGAAGCAGAGAGCCAGGCAATGTGCAGGAGGGACACAAAACAAATTGAAGTGCATGCACAGGTTTGCATGGCTGGGCCACACAAAGCCCATGCAGCCACTCCTTTCTCACTTTGACCTTGGAAAACACACACACTAACCACCAGAAGCAACCTCTGTTTACCAGGAGAGAAGGAAAGAGGAGTTCAACTGTGCAAATTAGATATAAGGATTTTATGCTTCTCCAGCTCAACGTCTGGGGAGTCTTTCTAGGGTGCTTTCTACTGTTTGTATGACTAAGTTTGTGGTTCAGAAGAGCTCCTAAGGTTTTGGAAAACGTCAGTCTGCTCTGACTTCTGGCAGGGCAGCTGCTCGAACACACTGCGTTTATAGACGTGCCAGGTCTCGATTCTTTTGAAGTGGTGGCGTTTGCAGCCCATTGTTAAATGAGGCTCTGCTTCCCGTCTGGCAGAGCAAGCCTCCTGTCTGTCTTCCTTGGGGACCCAACAGGAAACGCAGGCCTGTGGTCCCCAGAGGAAGCAGGCCCAGGATCTGAGCTCCAATTGTACAAAGCAGATGAGCCATTGAAATGGGAGGGAAAAGAAGTGTTCTCCTCTAAATGAAGAGCCCCTGCAAACAAAAAGGACACCTCCGCATTGGTTGATTGAAAAGAATTGAAACAGGGTGCCATCTTGCAGGCCTGTTATTATTTCAGTTACTTGGAAGTCTGAGGCAAGGGGTTCATAAACTTGAGGCCAGCCTGAGCAACTTAGTAAGACCCTGTCTCAAAATAAAATAAACACACAGGGCGGGGGGAGATGGCTGTTTTGGTCAGCTCTTTTTGCTGCTGAAAGACCTGACCAGAACAACTGTAGAAAAGGTTTATTTAGGGGCTCACAGTTTCAGAGGTCTCAGTCCATAAGTGGCTGGCTCCATTCCTTGGGGGTCAAGGTGAGGCAGGACATCATGGTGGAAGATTGTGGCAAAGGGATGATGCTCATATGATGATCAGAAAGCAGAGAGAAACTCCACTCTCCAGATACAAACTATGTACACTGTAGCCCTGCCCCCAGTGAACCACTTCCTCCAGCCACACCCCACCTGCCTCTAGTCACCACGCAGTTAATCCCATCAGGGAATAATTCACGGACTAGGTTAAAGATATAACCCAATAATTTCTCCTCCAAACCTTCTTGCACTGTCTGCACATGAGCTTTTGGGGGACACTACATCTAAACCATACAGTGGCTAAGTGGTATATGACAGAGCTGGTGTCTTTTTCTTTCTTTCTTACAATCTTTCCTTTTCTTTTTCTGTGCTTGAATGGAACACCCAGGGCCTCACACTTGCTAGGCAAGTGTTTTACTGCCTTTTTTTTTCTCCTTAATAAAAGCCACAATCTAGAGGAGAGTCTTATATACACCCTTAAATAATTTAACAGGAAAACAACTTTATTCTGTTTGCTATCATTAGTATGCTATATTTTTTTTTAAAGAGAGAGAGAGAGAGAGAGAGAGAGAATTTTTTAATATTTATTTTTTAGGTTTTTTTTTTTTCGGCAGACACAACATCTTTGTTTGTATGTGGTGCTGAGGATCGAACCCGGGGCGCATGCATGCCAGGCGAGTGCGCTACCGCTTGAGCCACATCCCCAGCCCAGTATGCTATAATTTAAAAAAAAAATTTTTTGGTTGTTGATAGACTAAAATTTATTTATTTATTTTTAAATCTTTATTTAAAAGATTTTTTAAAAAATCTTTATTTCTTAGTTGTAGTTGGACACAATACCTTTATTTTATTCATATATTTTTATGTGGTGCTGAGGATCTAACCCAGGGTCTCACATGTACAAGAGGAGCACTCTACTGCTGAGCCAACAACCTCAGTCCCAAAATTTTATTTATTTATATGCAGTGCTGAGAATCGAACCCAGTGCCTCGCACACGCCAGGCAAGTGAGCTACTGCTGAGCCCCAGCCCCAGCCCCATAGTATGCTATAATTTTAAAAACTAGTTTTCCTCTTATTTTTTATTCAAAATTATTTTAACTGGCACATAAAATATAAACATTGTACATATTAATGGGATATCATGTAATGTTTTTTTTTTTTTAAAAATATTTTTATTAGTTATTAATGGACCTTTATTTATTTGTTTGTATGTGGTTCTGAGAATGTCGCACCCAGAGTCTCACACATGCTAGGCAAGTGCTCTACCACTGAGCCACAGCCCCAGCCCCTCATGTAATGTTTTGATACATGTATATGCATTGCATTAATGTTTAAACCCAGTTAACCATGTCTATCGCCTGAAATATTTATCATTTCTTTATAGTGCAAACTTTCAAAATCCTTTCTTCTTGCTTTTGAAATGTACAAGTCATCACTCTACTGTGCAACGGTATATCAGAATTTCTTGCTCCTATCTTCAATATAATTCAGGATCATTGGTCAGTCTCTCCTCATCTGACCCTTACTATCCCTGGCCTCTGGTAATCACCATTCTGCTGTTTCTTAAAGAATCATCTTAATGAAATTCACCCCCACCCCCACCCCCGGCCCCCAACACACACAATGGGAACCCAGCCCAGTGGCACTCTATCACTGAACTGCATCCCCAGCTCTTTTTTATTTTGACAAGGTTTTGTTTAGTTGCTGAGGCTAGGCTCAAACGTGATCCTCCTGCCTCAGCCTCCCAAGTAGCTGGAATTACAGGAGTGCCACTCTGGGTTTGGCTTTCTGAATTTTAAATGAAAATCCTACCTCCGTGGGGTTGTTCCAATTGGGGAGTGACTGCACAAAAGACTGTTTTAACCACATCGTTACTTGAGAGAGATGCTTTTATAGACATGAGCCACAGTTGATGCATACATGCGTGGGGCCTCAAAGGCATCCATATCAGAATCTCAGAGTCTAAACAGTGACTGTTCCGAGGCACAGTTTTCTAGCAACACCAGCTAAGACGCCAGGGTAGATTTGAGGCTGTAAATTCTGGAGAATTAAACCACGGGGAAGGGCTGGGGAAGGGGAAAAGCTGACGTCCCCTACCTCTGGTTCTTCTCCCCTGCCCCTCCTCCTGCAGATCAAGCCTCACCCTCGTGAGGCCTCGTGGCCTTTGCAGAAGGCGCACAGCCCCCACCAACCCTGGCGCCTTTTCTGCAAGCACCGGGGGGTTAGGTGGGGGAGAGGCCCAGGGCACATGATGTCCCCCTCCCTCAGCCCGCCGGGCACATGACCTAGGCCGGCCAGCGGGGTCCTGGCAGACCCGAGTCGCATCCCGGAGCTGGCCCATGGCCTCCCCGCGCTTGGGGACCTTCTGTTGTCCCACTCGGGACGCTGCTACGCAACTCGTGCTGAGCTTCCAGCCGCGGGCGTTCCATGCGCTGTGCCTGGGCAGCGGCGCGCTCCGTCTGGTGCTCGGCCTCCTGCAGATGCTGCCCCGGCGCCGACCCGCGGGTCCCGGGGCCCCTTCCACCTCCCCGCCTGCCTCGGCCCGCATCCTGAGGGCCGCTGCTGCTTGCGACGTCCTCGGCTGCCTTGGTAAGGGCGCGGCCCACCGCTGGGACACACTTAGTGCTGGGTGGAGGGAGCGCGGTGGCCCCGCGACGGAGATCTGCTCGGTGCCCAGCCGGTGCCAGGGCTCGCGCGTCTGAGCGCTCTAGCACCAAGCCAGGAGCTGAAGGCCTTTTCATTCCAGGACGACTAGGGGATTCTGCAAAGCAAGAGGGAAAAGTTCAGGTCTAAGGATCATTGCTTGTATTTTAAAAAGCGTTCATTGTGTTTGTTACTGCGAACTTACTAGAAAAACCTCGGTCAGTGTTGTTAAGGAAAGTCTAGAAAATAAGACTGGTGCATCCAACAGAGACCACCAGTTAACATGTGTGGGCGTGGGCACCTTGCTATTTTGTACCTACTTTGTACCATATCTTCTTTTGTGCGTTATTTATTTTTTTACCTGAACCCTTCCTTTTGCAGTGCTGGGATGAACCAAGAGCCTCAGGCAGGCCCTACCACTGTGCAACACCCTTGGGCTGCCCCAGGTTTGATTTTTACCCAGGTGTGCCAAGTGTAGGCTGCAAAGCAAATCCCTTCTGCTGAGCGTTTTCTGTAACTCTTCTTCCCCCGCCAAGGAACAGTTTTACATTTTAAAATGATTTTTTTTAAATCAAAGCAGATTTGCTGACATGTGAATGTATATGAATTTAAATGTTAGTGTCCATAAATAAAGTTTTACAGAACACGGCTAGGCCCTGCATTTGTACCTCATCTAGGACCAGATCTGCTCTACCAGAACATGGTGGAATATTGTGCAGAGAAAGTATCACCACAAAGCCAAAGATGCTTACTATCAGCCCTCAAAGAAACAATTTTGCCAAATTCTGCTTTAAACATGACACATTTTATAGAATCTGCTTTAAACTATAGCATGACGCATTTTATAGAACTCTAAAGTTGAGTTTTGCCATTTTGTTTAACTTTTTGTTGGAAAGTTCCCAACATACATCAATGTAGATATGACATATAAACAACCATCATGGATCCTCACATACTCTCCACCAGCTCCCTGTACTTGCCCTTCTCCCTCCTTACTGGCTTAATTTGAAGCACATTTCAGACTTCATGTCATTTCATCCATTCAGATCTGAGTATAGAGCATAAAACATAAGAACTCTATTTATTTGTTTATTTTTGTGGTCCTGGGGATTAAACTCAGGGACTTACACATGCTAAGCAAATGCCTTATTCCTGAGCTACATCCCCAGCCTTTTCCTCTCTACCTTTAAAAACTTTTTTCAAGAAATACAAAGCAATTCTACTGGCAATTCCTTTATGGTCTTATTTAGTAACTTTTTCTTAGTTTTCACTTAAAAAGCTTCTCCCTCTCTCTCTCTCTCTCTCTCTCTCTCTCTCTCTCTCTCTCTCTCTCTCATTTGATTCACAAAAAGATCCTTTATTTCTGGGAGGTAATTTTGGGTCCCAGCATTCCTAGCATCATCTTCTCTTTTATCCACTGTCAAGGGAGGGCTACCAAAGTGTGGGTTTCAGCACAGCCCTGATTAGATGAGAAGCAGCAAGAGTAAAATGCTACTAGGGCTGGGCATGGTGACCCATGCCTATAATCCCAGCAACTGGGGAGGCTGAAGCTGAATAACCACAACTTTGAGGCCAGCCTGAGCAATTAGTGAGAACTTGTCTCAAAATCAAAAGGACTGGAGTGTAGCTCAGTGCTAGGTTGCCCCTAAATTTAATCTTCAATCCTTAGTACCACCAAAAAACAAAACTAAATGCTGATGGGGTTTTTAAAACAGGTTGCTGGTATAGTAGTACATGCCTGGGAGACTGAGGCAGGAGACTTGGAAATTTAAGGCCAGCCTGAACAATTTAGCAAGGTCTGTCTCATACAAATAAACAAAATCCAACCCTTTTTAAAAATGTTATTTGATACAGAGTCTCGCTAAGCTGCCCAGGCTGGCCTCAAATTTGTGATCCTCCTGCCTCAAACCCCTAAGTCACTGAGATTATTGGTGTGTACTACTGGGCTCAGCTAATCATAAAAATTTTAAGCATATTTAACCCTGGTATTATTATCAATTTAAAATCATTAAAAGCAATTTCTTAATGTTGCCAGTGTTTGTTCAGTTGTCCCATAAATGTTATTTTATAGTGGGTTTGTTCAAGTAAACACTCAAATTCTGCCCACACTTTGTAATTACTTGATGGTGTTGACCTTGTTGGAACTTTTTTTTTTTGTAATGTTTATCTTGAGGCAAAGCCTATGAAGCCTGTATTAACTGCCTTGTGTACCCTACTTTGAGCTGGTACCTGGACACAGGTGTTGTGTATCCCAGGACCCATTTCTGTTCTGTCCTTTTGCCCAGAGTGACAAAAACATGATTGAAGACCCTCCAGTCCTTGACTTTAAATAAATACTATGTAACCTCAAGTCATTTTCTCAGACTTGAAGAATAAGGCAGGAAAGGAATTTTTTCCTTTGTATTAGGGATAAAATCATTTTGGTGCAGGATTATTCAATGAAACATTGGTTTTCTTCCTGATTCCACTAAGTCATTTTTTAGGAAGAGATCTTAATAGTAGTTTATTTCTGTTACTTGAATATCTGAAAATAAAGGTATAACCAAATATATTTTCAGAGTTGGTGGAAGAACACCGTGTCCTTTAAAGAGGGAGGTGGAAGATGTTGTAGGAAAATGAGCAGAAGTTAGGAGAAGGCCAGGTGACTGTGCTCCCTCTGAAAATGAGTAATACGAATGCCTACCTCATAGGGCTTACACTGAGCTCAAAGCACTAAATTATAAAGCACCATACAGAAAAGGTGTTTTTTTTGTTTGTTTGTTTGGTTTCTGTTGTTGTTAGCAGTGGCTTGATAGTGGGAAGGTGTATGTTAAGCTTTCTAGTGTTCATAGATCTCCTTTAATAGCATAATAAATAGCACATGTATGCTCTGTTGTGTTACAAGTACCTATGTATTCAGTGGTGTACTAGTAGGCTTTTCATTGCTATGACCAAAAGACCTGACAAGAACAGCTTAAGAGGAGGAAAAGTTTATTTTGGGGCTCATGGTTTCAGAGGTCTTAGTCCATAGATGGCTGACCCCATTCTTTGGGGCCTGGGGTGAGACATCAGGAGGTGAGACATCATCATGGCAGAAGAGTATGGCAGAGGAAGGCTGCTCAGGACTTGGCACCAGGAAGGAGAAAGAGATAGACTTCCTTCATCACAGACAAAATAGAAACCCCAAAGGCACACCCCAGTGATCCACCTCCTCCAGCCACACCCTACCTGCCTACAGTCACCACCCAGGTAATCCGTATCAGGGGATTGATGCCCTGATTAGGTTAAGGCTCTTATAACCTAATCATTTCACCTTTACACTTTCTTATACTCTCTCACACATGAGTTTTGTGGGATACTTCATACCTAAATCATAACAGGATACATTTAAACAAAGGGCATTGCATTACTTTGCAAAGAACTGTAATGTATACCATAAATGTGTGTGTGTGTGTGTGTGTGTGTGTGTTTGTGTGTGCTAATTGAAGAATGTTAAATATTTGAGCCTACTAGCAAGGAAAACTCACAGATAATAAATGTGCAAAGCAAAGTACTGAGATCTAATTTTTGAAAATTTTATATGTATTTTTCAAAAAAATGAAGAAACTATACATTTAAGCTTCAGAATTGTGCTTTGTAAATAATTCTCTATGTAAAGAATAATTGACGTGAACATTAAAAATATAGCTAAGAAATACAGATTGCTATTTACATAAACACTTTGTAATCCAAGTCAACAAGCAAACAAAAAATTGGGGGACAAGTTTGTGGCTGATGTTGCTTTCAATTGAAATGGAAATGCCTGGGATCATTTTGCCAATATAAGATGGGTTTTCTGGGGGCTGGGGTTGTGGCTCAGTGGTAGAGCATTTGCCTAGCATGCAAGAGGCATTGGGTTCGATCCTCAGCACCATATAAATGTAAAATAAAGATATTGTGTCCACCTAAAACTAAAAAATAAGCATTTAAAAAAAAGATGGGTTTTCTGAATAACAGTTCTTCTTCCTTCCCCCTCCCATTCCTCCTCCTCCTCCTCCTCTTTTTCTATTAGGGATAACATCAATCCTTAGTACCACCAAAAAACAAAACTAAATGCTGACTGGGGTTTTTAAAACAGGTTGCTGGTATAGTGGTACATGCCTGGGAGATTGAGACAGGAGACTTGGAAATTTAAGGCCAGCCTGAACAATTTAGCAAGGTCTGTCTCATACAAATAAACAAAATCCAGCCCTTTTTTAAAAATGTTATTTGATACAGAGTCTCCTTCTCCTCCCTTTTTTCTGAACACATGAGCGTGTTTTTCCCTCTCTCCCTCCATCCTTCCTTCTTTTCTCTCCCTTTCCTCCTTCTTTCCTTTCTTTCTCCTCCTTCTCTCCTTCCCTTCCTCCTTCCTGCTCGCTCTCTTCCTGTTTCTCTCATATGTATTACTAGCTATCATTTTTACAAAGTAACAAGTCAGCTTCAGATGTGAATTAGAGTCAGATGCCTTAGAGTCTATCTACTTCTCTCTTTTTTTAATATTTATTTTTTAGTTGTAGTTGGACACTAGACCTTTATTTTATTTGTTTATTTTTATGTGGTGCTGAGGATTGAACTCAGGGCCTTGCACGAGCTAGGCGAGCGCTCTACCGCTAAGCCACAGCCCCTTATCTACTTCTCTATTAGGGATCATCCTTCGGTCAGCAGTGTGGCTGGGATTCCCAGATTTCGTTGAAAACATCTCTCATGGGAATGGAACAGACATTTGGCCTGCTGCTTTCTGTGTTGGGAGCGCGGTAAGTGCCCCCTCTCTGCATGCTCTCCTCCCCACCTCTGTGCCTGTTGCGCTGTGGTCCCCAAAGTGAGCAGCAGCAACCTCTGGGAGCCTGTGAGGAATGCAGATTCTCAGGCTGTGTACCAATCTACAGATGAGGAAGCCTGGGGTGGGGCCTGGCCAGCGCTGTATTGTCACAAACTCTCCAGGGCTTATATCCATAAATCATTAAATAAATAAGTAGGACACACACACACACACACACACACACACACACACACACAAAACACACTATGCTCGGTGCACCTCATTTTATTGGTGCAAATTGTGCAAATGTAGATGTTGAATCACTGGGTCTGGAGCAGAATTCCCAGTTCCTTTTTTTCTCTTCTTCCCTGCCCTCCAGGGCTTCCTAACTGCAGCTCTGTGACGCCTCCTCTCAGCCCACAGCAGGGAGGCACAGACCTCCCTGCTGCAGTTAATACCTCCAGCCTCTTCCTAGCCCCTTCTCCTCCAAGGGACTTTCCAAGTGCCACGTGCCCACAAAGAGCTTCTACTTCAAAGCCCCCATTGATCTTTCCTGCCTACAAGCATACCAAATGCGAGGTGGGGTGGGGCTCCTTAGTCAGATCCTGCTAAGCAGAGGACAGATGCACAAGTCCTTCTTGGGCCACAGCCCACCCCTGTCCTAGAGACTGTCTATCTCATTTCACGGAGGGACTGGAGGCCTCGTGTGTTTCCAGAATCTTTGATGCTGGGTTCTTGCTGTTTACAGATGTGGATCCAGCTGTTGTACAGTGCCTGTTTCTGGTGGCTCTTCTGCTACGCGGTTGACGCCTATCTTGTGATAAGGAGATCGGCAGGACTGAGGTATTCACTGGGCACAGAGGTCTGCCTGGTTGTGTTTTATGAGCAATATTAGGAGATGCCATTGAGTATTCAAAGGTGGGTTGCAGAGTGGCCAGACACTATCTGTCAGTCTGGCATCTGGCTCCCCCACCCAGAAACATCTATGGTGGCTCATTCTCAGGCCAGAAGCCAATTCAAAATATTGAAGTTTTCAGGGCTGGGAACATGGCTTAATGGTAGAGCGCTTGCCTAACATGTACTCATGGTTCAGTCCCCAGCAATGCAAAAAACAAACAAAAAACCACCTAAAATGCTGAGGTTTTTAAAATCTTGAGAATAAGTAACTCAAGAAATTAAGTATTTGAGGGATAGGGGAGGGGTGCTTGATGGTAGATCACACTCTTGTGCAAGGCCCTGGGTTCAATCCCCAGCACCAAAAGAAAAGAAAAACAAAAAAGAAATTAAATATTTGGAACTGGACATGTTAAAAATGAAAAGAAAGAAAAAACTGGTGTGAATATAAACAAGTTGTCTGTGGGGAGGTACTGGATATTGAACCAGGGGATTTCTACTGAGCTATACCCTCAGCCTATTTATTTTGAGATAGGGTCTTGCTAAGTTTCTTAAAATTCCCAGGCTAGCCTTGAATTTGCCTTCCTCCTGTCTTCCCAAGAGGCAGGGATTACAGGTATGTGTCTCTGTGCCCTGCTGAATTTAGACAAATTTTTAAAATTTTCCTTTAATTTTTTGTTTTGGTACTGGGAATTAAACCCAGGAGTGCTTTACCACTGAACTATATCCCCAGCCATTTTTATATTTTGAGATAGGGTCTTGCTGAGTTATTTAGGACCTCATTAAGTTGCTTAGGGCCTAAATTACTGAAGCTGGCCTTGAACTTGTGATCTTCCTGCTTCAGCCTCCCGAGTTGCTGGGATTACAGGAGTGTGCCACTGTGCCCAGGTATGACCGTTTTTCACTGTACATCAAAGACTGTATGAAGAACTACTTCTGTATATATTGACATCTTATATTAAAAGTGGAACAGATGAGGGCTGGGGCTGGAGGTGTTTGTCTGGCAAGGACTCACACAGAGGTTGGTGCCTTGGGCATAGGTAGGTTTGAGCTCCTGCTCAGGCACTCACTGTGTAACTGGTACCCGCTGCATAAGATCACTGGAAAGAATAACATCAATCAAACATATAAATGGATTAGAATAGTGCCTGGCACATGGTGGGAGCTCAGTGGATCTGAGCTGTTACTGTCATTGGGATGTTGACCATACAGCAACACCCAGAACCTTCTCTTAGTCAAGAGAAGTTGGACGTGGCCAAGCAGGGCAAGTGTACAGGAGACATTTATTCCCTCCCCCACAGAGTTCCTGGTCTGTTTCAATCAGAAAGTCCTTGCTTGCTTTTGCTTTTTGTCTTTTTTAAAAATGGGTTTATAAAGTTACATATTTTTAAAAATATTTTTTAATTGTCAATGGACCTTTATTTGTTTATTTATTTATATGCGGTGCTGAGAATAGAACCCAGTGCCTCACACATGCTAGGCAAGTGCTCTGCCACTGAGCTACAACCCCAGCCCCTAAAGCCACACATTTAACAGTAAAATCAAGTGGTTTTCAGTATGTCGATAGATTTTTTTTTTTTTTTTTTTTTTTTAGTAATACTGGGGATTGAACCCAGGGGTGCTCTACCACTTAGCTGTATACCTTCAACCCTATTTTATTATTTTGAGACAGGGTCTCACCAAGTTGCCCAGGCTGGTCTTGAACTTGTGATTCTCCTGCCTCAGCCTCCAGAATAGCTGGGATCACAGTTGTGTACCATCCACTTTACAACTTTGTAATCATCTTGCCCAATCCCTGTACCAGTTATTAGTCATTCCCCATTCTCTCCTCACCTTCTTCCACCCTGGCAACCAAAATTTTTAGACTCTATGGATATGCCATTGTAGATCATCTGGCCATTGCAGATCAATGAAATAATGCAATATAGGACATTTCCTATATGATCTCTTAAGTTCAGCATAACATATTGAAGGTTTATCCATGTTGTAGTATGTATTAGTACTTCATTCCTGTTGTGGTCTGAGTGCTTATGTCCTCCCCATCCACAAGTTTTATTTTGAAATTCTCACCCCTAGCTAATGGTGTTAGGAAGTAGGGCCTTGGGAGGCAATGAGGTCATGAAGGTGGAGGCTCATGAATGGATTGAGTGTCCTTATAAGAGACACCCTTCCCCAGCCGAGAGCTTCCAGCCTCTTCCACCATATGAGGACCCAGTGAGAAGGTGTCAGCTCTGAACCAGGAAGCAGCCCTCAGTAGACCCTGCATCTGCCACACCTAGACCTTGGGCTGCAGTCTCCAGAGCTATGAGCATTCAATGTCTGTTTTTTATAAGCCACCCAGCCTCTGGTATTCTATCATGACATCCAGAAAAGACTAAGATAATTCCTTTTCATAACTGAATAATATTACAGTGTGTGTATATACTACATTTTGTTGATCCATTTAGCATGTTTTCAGTGCTGGGTATTGACCCCAACAAACTAAGTGTATCAATGAACATAAGGGGCCTGTTTTCTCCTGAGCCAGCTTTAAAAGACCTCCCTGGGAGTTTCACACAATGCCACTTGCATAGTATTAGCCAGAACTTAGTTTCTTGGTTGTGCTTAGTTGCTAGAGGACATAGGAAATGGTCTGTTAGCCTACTATGCTGCTCTTCTAACTTCTGGGTTATGTTATAAGGAAAAGAGGGAGAATGGGTACCTATAGGCAATTAGCAGCAGGAGAAGGCCTAATCCCTAAAGTTGGTGCAATTGCTGTGTACCTGTCTGAGAGCCTCTCTTGTCAGTTTTGGGGAGTCAGAGCTATGACACAACTGAAGGTCTCACTGACAGCCAGTAACAGAGATCCGAGGAGCCTGGGAGTTCTGGAAGGAAGCCGGGTGAAGAACATGCCCTCCACTATCACTAGAGGGTGCATTACTTCACCCCACCCATGGTAGGGCAGGTGGGGGTCACAGGACTGGATTAAAAGGAACAGTGTGAGAACTGTCTGGACTCTCAGGGCAGGCAATCTGGAAGCCCTCCTTGGCACAGGCCTGTGTTTGGAAATTCATCTTGGAACTCAGTGTTCAAGAAGGCAGGACTCTGGATGCTGGTTAGGCTTCCAAGGACCCGTCCTTACGCAGAAGGTGAACATCCCAGAACATGAAACACCATGCCTTCCAAGGGCAAGAGCAAGGGCAGGTTTCCAGTCCTCAGATGACTGATGGTTGGGAGTGAAATGAACTCCCTAATCAGACAGGAGCAGGGCACACAACAGATAAGTAAGAGGTGCTCCGTAGCTGTGAGCACAAAGCCTCACCTGATGCCTGGTGGGAGATGTCCCAGGGCTGAGGGTTTGGGTTCCAAGGCTTCGGTAGCTCCATTTTAAGAGCCAGCTTGTTTTCCAGGGCAGCAGGTAGAGTTGGTCCTGAAGATGGCTATTAGGAGACTGCAGCTGGTTGGGCAGGGGGTGTCCTGCTGAATTCCAGGGCAGGGGCCAAACTTTGCAGGTATGGCCCTTTGCCTTGGAGATCCTGTCTTACGTAGCTGTTTTCTTTGGCTGAGGATTTCTTTTAATTTTTTAATCCTCAGAAACATCATTAAGACAGATTTCAAGTCAAAATTTAAGTGGTTAATTCTGGCTGCAGGTGTGAAACATACCAGTTTTAAATAATAACAGTGTGGTACTTGCGATCTTAGAAATGGCCATGAACTGAAGTCTCTACTTGCTTTAAGAAAATAAAAGAGTGATATGAAATAATGGCCAAGGAGGATTTACACTCGCCTGGACTTGGAACAATTCAGTGGTCGGATAAAAGAGCAAGGGTCTTCAGCTGTGACCTGGCTACTCCTGGGCTCCCCTGGGTTGGGCACTCACCCTCTGGGGTGGGTGTCAGTGGCATCAGCCATTAATGTGGGAGCCACCAGCTCCTGCTGGCCCAGACCTGACTGCTGTCTTGCAGGATGGGCAAGAGTCATTAACCAGTCTTCCATGTCCTCTGACCTTGAACTTCCTTAGTCTGACCAGAGACCCACTCCCCACTCCCCACTCTGAAGATGCCATCAGCACTGTCCAGCCAAGAAGAGGGTCTGGAATGAAGAAATTCTGCACTCCACTAATCCAGTCCTTGCAGAGAGCTGCTGTCTCTGTGGGCTCGCTGAATCTCCCCGTGAGCCAGAGTCAAAACCTGCACTGCTGAGATACACCCCCACATGCTCCCAGTGAGGCCAGGGGAGGGCGGCTGCAGGAACTGGTTACGATGTGGGAGGCAAACTATGAAGGAGTCATTTCCTTATGGCCTCCCAGACAGCTGGCTACAAAATGTTTTCTCTCTTCCCAGAGTTCATTCCCTTTGTGAGCCGCCTCTCTTTCTCTCCCTCCTCATCCTCTTTGGAGAAGGGCATCATTTCCCATTCTGATCTCTGAGCACCACTCCTTTCGTCTACACAGCTGATCTTTAGAGTGAAAATTCCACTGAAATGGGGGATGCTATTTACCAGGCACCCAATAGAGTTAAGAGGGACTGCCAGTGTACCCGACTAATGGGGCCCTGCCCTCCCCATCCCCTCAGAGAGAAGACACAAACTGAAGCCTACCCCACAGCATCTGGACGGCCACAGCCTCAAATCCTCTAGGGGAACAGGGTGGGGTGTGTTGAAGTACAAAGATGAATGATAGAGATTGTCCAAGAATGCTAACCATGCAGGGAATGGGGAGTGCAGAGGTGGAACAAGAAAGGGAGCCTCATGCTCGTGGAATATCTAATACCACCAATTGCTGGACACATACCCTTCCTGGTCTGGACTGAGCATCAGCCTGTCTCCTTGGATATTAGGAATTCCTTCAAGAAGGATGGGAAGAGAAGGTCCTTGTTTATCCAATGAGGCATTGGTCTCACAGTGGAGATAAGGGGGCCAACCCAGCTGAGCAGGAGCCAAGGCATTCATGTCCATCATCTGGGGAACCACAGATTCAGGTCAGGATTGCTCCAAATCCAGTTGGGCTCACTCACAGGTCTGAGATTCAGTAAAGAGAAACCAGACACAACCAAGAATAGTCCCTTGACCTCACTTTCTATCATCTCCCCCAGAAACTTTGGAGTCACAGGGATTGGATAATTTTTTCCCAAAACTACCCTCCATTCTTTACTGAGTCTTGTTTTGTTTTCCATGTTCAACTTTTTTTTTTTTTGGCAATGCTGGGAATGAAACTCTGTCTCATGCCTGCTACCACTGAGCAACATCCTGCCTCTAAGATTCCACTTTTTAAGTTTTATCTTGTTGCAATACATCTATTTTTAGAAAAAATGAAAAGAATCTTCTGGTGGATTCTTATCATACTTAGAATAAAATTGACACAGTTCTGTGGACACCCTCTGTCCATTCTCTCATTCACTGTCTCTGTTCCAGTGACACTGACCTCCCAGCTTCCTTAGGCTGTGGCTACTTCTGCCATCTTCAAAGCCAGTAATGGTGAATAAGACTCTAAACTCCCATCCCTCTAGTTCTTTGCAGCTGGTAAAGATTATCTGCCTTTTTTTCTTCCTATGATCCTGGGGATGGAACCCAGGGCCTCACACATGCTAGCAAGTACTCTACTGCTGAGCTGCACCCCTAGCCCGAGATTCTCTGCCTTTCTGGATTCATGTGGTTATTTATCCGGGACGCCTATATCTAGGATAATCTTCCCATCTCAAAAATCCTTCATTTAATCACATCTGCAAAGTGTCTTGCCATATATAGCAACACCATCATAGATGCTGAAGATTAGGATAGAGATATTTTTGAGGACTCCTGCCCCAGCTAACATAAGTGTTGGCACCTTAACTTATAAACATAGTTTTGTCTCTTGGGTCCAACCTTCATTTTATGTAAACTCTTCTGCATCCCAGCCTCTGTGCCTAGCTTCCCTGTCAGGGCTGTGGAGAAACTTTGTTTCATTCTTAGCCCTTTCTGTGCCTCTCTAGACTCTCAGGGAGCACTTAGCCAGTGAATGTTGAGTGAGACATCATCTTGATGAAACTCCAAGATACTATATATTTTTTAAAATATTTTTTAGTTGTAGATGGACAAAATACCTTTATTTATTTTTATGTGGTGCTGAGGATCAAACCCAGTGCCTCTCACATGCTAGGCGAGCACTCTACACTGAGACACAAGCCCAATCTCCATGATACTCTTTTAATTGACATGTAATTGTCATACCAAAACAATCATCCTTTAAAAATGTGCAGGTCAGTGGCTTTTCTTTTTCTTTTTTTCTTTTGTAGCTGCAGATAGACAGAATGCCTTTATTTTATTTTTTTTTAATGTGGTGCTGAGGATCGAACCCAGGGCCTCATGCATGCAAGGCAAGCACTCTGCCACTGAGCTACAGCCCCAGCCCCTAGGTCAGTGGCTTTTAGACATTCACAAAATAATACATCAATCAGTACAACTACTAATTCCAGAACATTTCTACCACCACCATAAGAAACTCTGTACCCATTATCCATCATTCCCCACATAAAGGGAATCAGGCACTGTGTGGCCTTTTTGTGTCTGGCTTATTTCACTTGATACAATGTCTGCAAAGTTCATGAATATTGTAGCAGATATCAGCACCTCATTCCTTTTAAGTGGACCTTCCCTTTGCACATACCTGATATCCATCATACAGCTTAAGAGTATACGAAGCTTATGCTATTACTGGCCATTCCTGTTTTCTAAAGAATATTGCATTGCAGAAGACTGAGGCAGGAGGATTTTAAGTTCAAGGCTAGCCTGAACAACTTAGGAAGACCCTGTCTCAAAATAAACAATAAAAGGGACTGGGGTGTTGTTCAGTGGTTAAGTACCCCCGGGTTTAATCCCCAGTACAAAAAAAAAAAAAAAAGTTGCAGTCAAATGAAGATTCAAGAGTGGCTGTGTTTCTTGAGTTTCACTGTTAATAGGATGCTGGTCAATTTCTGGGGTCTCCTTACTGCTCTTAAACTTACTGTGCCCCTTACAGTGCCTCAAGACAGGTGGGCATGCAGGCCAAGGTCAGTCTGATGGGAAAAGTGGGTGGAGGACCAGGGATGGCCAGCCTGCCTTGGGCAATAGTGTAAGTGGCAGGGAACACCATGGCCTGAGGTCCACCTGGCCTTTACCACAGTGGCAAGGGCAGGCCACAGAGAGCTATATTGTTCACATGACTGAGAAAAGCAACCCAAGGCTCTGAGCAGTGAGTTTTGCTAAGGAAATGCTATTAGTAGTCACCTGGATGTTTGGATTCAGGGATGGGACAACCTCAGGGGACCTGTACAACCTTAGGTCTCTCCCTGGAGTTGGGGTACAGGGTGAGTAAGAGGGGAGGTTGTTGGGGATGGAGGATCAGGAGGACAAGGCTTGTGTACCATGCCCCTGAGATGGTGGATGTTATAGCTTGGATCTTAATTGTCACTCAAAGGCCCAGGTGTCCCAAGGCTTGGCCCACTGCTTGGCGCTATTGGGAGGTGGTGG
Organism: Callospermophilus lateralis; assembly: GCF_048772815.1. Lineage (NCBI taxonomy): Eukaryota > Metazoa > Chordata > Mammalia > Rodentia > Sciuridae > Callospermophilus > Callospermophilus lateralis. The sequence goes on from NC_135326.1 coordinate 6,841,046, forward strand.
AAATTTAAGAGGTGGGGCCTACTGGCAGATCTTTAGATCATTGGGATCATGCCCTTGAAGGAGACTGTGGGATCCTATCACCTTCCTCTTTCTCACTTTTGCTTCTTGACCAAGAAATAAGTGGCTTTACTCTACTCTGCTCCTACCATGGTATCCTCAAAGCAACAAGCACAACCAACCACAGGCTGAAAACTCTAAAACTGTGAGCCAAAATAAAACCTCTCTCTAATTTCTTTGGTCCAATACTGGGCATTGAACCCAGAGGTCCTCTACCACTGAGCCACATTCCTAGGCCTTTTTATTATTTTTACTTTTGAGACAGGGTTTGGCTAAGTCACCCAGGCTGGCCTCAAAATTGATGTATTCCTGCCTCCACCTCTTCAGTACCTAGGATTAAAGGCATAAGCCACCATGCCATGCAATCTTTCTTTATAAATTCATTATCTCAGATATTTGTTATAGTAATTGAAGGTTGGGCAATATAATGTCTCAGTCTATCTTGGCTGCTATAACAAAATGCTATAAATTGAGTGACTTATAAACAGTAGAGATGCATTTCTTAAGCCAGGTATGGTGGCACAGATCTATAACTCCAAGTGACTCAGGAGACTGAGGCAGGAGAATCATAAGTTTGAAGCCAACTTTGGCAACTTAATAAGTCCCTGTCTCAAAAATAAAAAGGTCTGTGGATGTAGCTCAGAGATAGAGTGCCCCTGGGTTCAATCTCCAGTATTCCTACATACACACACAGAATATTTCTTATAGTCCTGGAGGCTGGAAGTCCAAGGTATGGCAGATTCAGTGTTTGGTACGTGTTCTTCCTGGTTCATAGATGGCCACTTCTCACTGTCCTCACGTGGTGGAGGGGGCAGGGAGCTCCTGGGCCTCCTTCATAAAAGGCATAATCCTATTTATAAAGTCTCTACTCTTGTGACTTCATTAGTTCTCCAAAGATTCCACTTTATAATGCTACACCTTTGGGGTTAGGATTTCAACATAGGAATTTTGTGGGGATCCAAGTATTCAGACCAGAGCTGATGAGAACTGAACAGTACTGTCCCTGGAGGGTACTATAGATGGAATGAACCTATTCTATGATTTTATGGAGAGTGGGGCCAACTTAGTCAAGTCTCAAAAATATCAGCCATTCCCATGAGAACAGCAGCAACCAAACTTGAAGCCAGGCAAGGTGATGTACATCTGTAGTCCCAGCTACTCTGAGTCTGAGGCAGGAGAACTGTTTGAGCCCCAGAGTTTGGGGCCAGCCAGAGCAAATGGTGAGATCCTATTTTAAAAAAAAGTGGAAAATAAAAACTGTTGGCAAAGATGTGGAGACTCTGGTTTCTGATAAAATTAAGCAGAGAGAGGCTGGGTATATAGCTCAATGGTAGAGCACGTAGCTGGCATGTGCAAGCCCTGGGATCCATCCCATGCACTGGGAAAGAAAGAAAGGAAAAAAAAAAAAGAAAAACATAAACACAAAAATACCACATAATTCAGCAATTCCACTTCTAGGTATACAACCCCAGAGAATTGAAAATAGGAACTCAAATAGTTTTATGTGCATGTTCAGAGTAGCAGTATTCAATCAGAACGTCCACTGATGGATGAATGGATAAATAAAATGTGGTCTATTCATATTATTCAGTCATAAAAAGAAATGAAGCTGTGACATGTCTACAACAGCCGGATTCATAAAAGCAAAGCAGATCGGTGACTGTCAGGGACTGTGGGCTGCAGGGAATGGGGAGTGACTGCTAATGGGAACGAGGTTCCCTTCTGGGGAGGATAAAATGTTCTAGAACAATTGAACCACATTGTGAATTTCCTAAATGTCCCTGGGTTGGTCTCTCTAAATAGTTGATGTTATATTATGTCAATTTCACCTCAACTGAAAAATAAGCACACACATTGGTGCCCTTGGCAGCACTATACCTCTGTGGAGGGTGGTTTTGCTCCTACCTTTCCTGGTTCAGAAGCTGGCCTGGTGGCTAGTCTGGTAGTTTCTTTGCCAGGCCCCTTTGTCCTCCTCTGAGCAGTGCCATCCTGTTCTGCTTCTCTCCTAGCACCATCGTGCTGTACCACATCATGGCCTGGGGCCTGGCCCTCCTGCTCTGTGCAGAGGGAGCTGTCATGCTGTACTACCCCTCTGTGTCCAGGTAAGCCTCAGTGGCCCAGTTCTTATCGAAAATGAATGGGTCTGACTCATACAGTGGGTGCCTTGGCGCTCAGCCCATCCTCTTGACCCAGGAAGGCCACACTTCACAGACCCATCTAGCTGAGAGACGGTGTGCTCACTGCATCCTTGCTCCCCAGATCTTTTCCTTGGGTCTGTCTTTCTCATTTGGGTGGGTGGGTGCCTGAGCATACAGCGTGCATGCGCAGATTATACCCCCTCCTCGTAACTAGAAAGATGCAGGGAAAGCCCCTTCCATCTTGCCATAGCTTCCTCACACCTTTTCTTTAATACTGAAAGATCAGGCGAGTTTAACATTCTGAGGATGAGTTAGAAGTGATGTGGCCGAGGCAAGGGAAGCTTCTGGAAGCTGGCTCTATGCCTCTCCCATCCTATGCTCTTGGCTACCCTGAACACAGATGCAGAGGAATCTGGTTCTGGAATTGTCTCAGGCATTTCCTCATTTAAAATCCCATCAGTGCCATCATTTGAAAGATCTCAAAGCCCAACCAAGGATGTAGGCTTTCACTTCCACTGGAAAACAGGTGGACAGTGTCTTTTTGTGATTTTAGGGTTCTGTAGGTCACAAACAGATCATCATTTTGCCTTTAGGACAAATCTGGCCCTTGACCTGTTTTCATTTTATTATATTTTAATTTTGGGTACTGGGGATTGAATCCAATAGTGCATTGTCCCTGGAACTACCTTCCCAGCCCTTTTTATTTCTTTATTTTTGAGACAGACTCTCATTAAGTTGAGGAGGCTGGCCTCAAATTTGCCATCCTCCTGTCTCAGCCTCCTGGTTCACTGGGATTATAGGTTTGTGCAATCACGTCTGGCTGGTTATTTTAAATGAAATTTTATTGGGACACAGCCACACCCATTTATTTATGTTCCAACTGTGACTGCTTTTGTGATATAATCAGAATTGAGTAGTTGCAAGAGACCATGGTGTGCCCTATGAAACTGAAGAAAAAGAAATATTTTTTTTTTTCCTGTGGTACTGGGGATTGATTCCATGGGGACTCTACCACTGAGCTACATTTCCAGCCCTTTTTTGAGTCAGGGTCTTGCCAAGTTGCTGAGTATGGCCTCAAACTTGCTAGCCTCAGCCTCCAAGTAGCTGGGATTATAGGCATGTGCCACCCCACCTGGCTTTATTATCTCTCTTTATATAAAAAATTTGTTGACTCATGGTGTTGGTCATTCCTCCCCAGTTTTTTGACTTCTCACAGCTACTCAGACATCTCAAATTGGTGTTGCCTTGTCAACTGTGGATATTGACAGAGAGCTAGCTAGCTCTCTCCTGCTTCCTGACTCCCCTAGAGTCTGTCCAGAATGTGTGGAAGCCTGGTATGGTCACTTTTCACGGGGAACTTCAAAAGGACAGACACAGTGTCACAGCTGTTCTAACAGAAGGATCTTAATAGGAAAGGGAGTTTCTTTTACTTGCCCTCACATGTGGGACCCTGGTGACTTCTAGAAAAATTGCCTTGGAGCCTGAGGGCACCATTGCTGCAGGACTGGCTCACAGGGAGCCCTGAGGTGCTCCTATGGGCTCCAGGAGGCCCCCTGATCTAAGTGTCTTAATCTGTAATTGGCTATCTCTCTTCTTTTTTAGGGGGCTGCGGGGAGTACCCGGGATAGAACCCAGGAATGCTTTACCACTGAGCTATACCCCCAGTCTCTTTTCATTTTTTAAATTTTGAGGCAAGATCTTGCTATGTTGCTGAGGCTAGCCTTGAACTTGCAATCCTCCTGCCTCAGCCTCCCAAGTGGCTGGGATCACAGGTGTGTGACACCTTAATCATCATTAAGAGATCATCATCTCTTAATCTTCACATCCTGCAGTGCAGACCTCTTGGCATTCTTGTAGCCACATCCTCACTCTCTCATTGGCCATCTGATTTCCATCTTTGCAGTGGAATCTGCCACTCCCACTCCTCCCCTGCTTCCCATACTTCCCTAGAGTCTGTCCAGACCATGTGGAGCCTGGTAAGATGTTTGACCACCACACAAATATTAATGTTAAGTATTAAGAGCATTTTCATTTTTATGATGGTAACTTCCATGGCCACAGGGACACTTCTGCCTCTCTCTGATTGGGCCTCAGGCATCCTCTGTCCCCTTTCTTCATTTATCATTTCCTCTGTGCCATTTTTCTCTCATTGACTTTCTGTGTATCTTAGCTGATGGTCCCTGTTGGTAACATATCAATGGCTTTCACCACCTCCTCTTACCCCCGTGTCCTATGGTGACTCATGATGCCTATGGTTCATCAGTAGAAATCCTAGTCCTTTTCCATGAAAAGAACCACTGAAGAGTTGGTTGTTACTTGTTATGTGAGAAGGAATTTCCTTTGACATATGAAGGTCATACATTTGAATAGATCAAGGACAAGGACTGGATTTTTTTTCATATTATTGGCTGAGGTTATGTAGTAAGTACTCAAAACCTAACTAGCTAATTAGTGCTTTTGTCTCTAAATTGTGTGTGTTTCCCTTTGAAGAGACCTAGTGCAAAGAATCATCTACCATCCCAGATTTCTTTTCCTTTCTTACCTCTTCCAGTAGGGTTTTTTGTTTGTTTGTTTTTGTACTGTGTATCCAACCCAAGGGCACTTAACCACATCCCCACCCCTTTTTATTTTTTTTTTTGTTTTGAGACAGGGTCTCCATAAGTTGCTTAGGTTCTCACAAAGTTGCTGAGGCCAGCCTTAAGCTTGCAATCCCCCAGCCCCAGCCTCTTGAGTTGCTGGGATTACAGGCATGCGTCACCATGCCTGGGCCAGTAGTGATCTTTAAAAGCTGCCCCCATTGGAAAGCTTCAGAGGCTCTCCTATTTATAGGACAGAAACATGAACAATCTCCAGAGTCTCCTGAAATTTATTGCTTCTTCTTGGACATGAGAAATGAGTCTGATTTCTTTTAGAGTCTGGGCAGATTTATGCATTTCTTTTTTTGTTCTTATCCTCTTATCTCAGCCTGCAGATAAGTGGGCATATTTCAGCCAAAGCTTTTCTTTCAAGAAGAATGATTTGCTGTTCCTCCCTCAGGTGTGAGAGAGGCCTTGACCATGCCATCCCACACTATATCACCACGTACCTGCCACTACTGCTAGTTCTGGTAGCTAACCCTGTCTTGTTCCAAAAGACAGTGACAGCAGGTAAGTAGCAGGGAAGTTCTCTGGGTGCAAGGCCATGGGGTATAGCTGCATCTCTTGGGCTGAGATGATAACATGTTGTCCTTCTGGAATGATCCAGGACAATGGACCTCACTCATCATCCTCCAGAGACATAAGCAGAATCAGTTGGAGACAGTGAACAGGTTTAGTAAGTAAAACTGAGCAGAAAGCATACTTAGTTGAGCACTACATGTTTGCCAGTGTTTGTTAGCTTAAGGCCAGGACTAGCTGATTTTTCGCTTTTGTGTGAAGCTTATCCTGGGTCTGCCCTTGGCACGCGTGTAGGCTCTGAAGGTGGCCTTGGAAAACTGCAGAGATGAGGCAGGAGCAGGAGAGTGAAGCGGATCCGGGAAGGGATGAGGTATGGACAGAGAGGTCTAGACACTCCCATAATGCACTTGGCCTAGTTCAGACACTCCCATAATGCACTTGGCCTAGTCCAGACACTCCCATAATGCACTTGGCCTAGTCCAGACACTCCCATAATGCACTTGGCCTAGTCCAGACACTCCCATAATGCACTTGGCCTAGTCCAGACACTCCCATAATGCACTTGGCCTAGTCCAGACACTCCCATAATGCACTTGGCCTAGTCCAGACACTCCCATAATGCACTTGGCCTATGCCAGTTCTCAGACCCGCAGGAAACAGGAAGTGGAGCACAGGAAATGAGTCATTTGGGATGGTAAAAACTAGATAAGCGGAGCCTAGCGAGTCAGCAGAGAGACTCTGGGCCAGGACTGGGAACCTGCGTTCCGGCCCTGTTGTCTCCTCAAGAAAGCGTGACCTGGAGAGAGTTCCCACCTACTCAGGCTGCCTTGGATCTCTCAAGGGCAGAGTTGGAGTGAGGAAGTCCACCTTAACGAAAGGGGGAAGCTCCTGATTATAGCACTTTTTAATAACGTCTTTTAGTTATTCTGTGGAAGAGTCTTTTCCTATGGGCATTTAAATATAGTGCATTAAATAAGAGAATTTATTTTTTCAAAATTGTATAATGACATGCTTATATGGAACACAAAAAAAATGACTTAAAAAACATTGAAAAGAAATACACTGTGGGGGTTACAGGTGGAAGCCCAGAAGTAGAGTGCTTACCTAGGATGCATGAGACCCTGGGTTCACTTATCAGTCCTGCAAAACAAGAACAAAAACGAAATATATGGCAGTGGTAGCAGTGGTTGTCTTTGTGGGAGGGACCACTGACCATTCTTTTTTTTTTTTCAGTGGTGCTACGGACTGAACCCAGGGCCTAGCACATGCTAGGCAAGTATTCTACCCCTAAGCTAAACCTTCAGCCATTAATTAAAAAAATACACACACACACACACACACACACACACACACACACTTTGCACTAGGGATTGAATCCAGAAGCATTTAGTCACTGAACCACATCTCCAGTCCTTTTTATTTTTATATTTTTTTTGAGGCAGACTCTTACTAAATTGCTTAGTGCCTCAGTAAGTTGCTGAGCCTAGCCTCACACTTGCAATCCTCGTGCCTCAGCCTCTTGAGTCTCTGGGATTTCAGGGTGTGCCTCTGCACCCAGCTCTATTTAATTATTCTCCAAACTTTTTTGTAGGTATTCTAACCTGTTTCTAAGAAGAAATGTTAAATTTTCAACATTTTAAAATAATAAGTGCCTTATTTTATAAAAAAGAAAAAAAATACCTGAACTAGTGAAATCCAATAAAATTGGAAGTTTAGTTCCTAATGTATCAGTGTTATTTTCTTAGTTGTGACAAGTATCCTGTGTTGTGTTTGATGTTAACATCAGAGGAAGCTGACTAAAGGGAATGGGCATACAGTGAATCTCAAGTTATTTGAAATTCATATTCCTTGGATCTTATAAGGATTTCACATGGGAAGCTGGGAGGGTGACGTCAATAACTTGCTTCGCTTTAGATCTTCTGGCCTTGCTTATGGGCTCACACCTGCTTTGATGCCCTTCTCTGTTATGAAATAAATATGAATGATGAACACAGTAAGTATGTCATTCCCCTGTGCTCTTCACAGTGGCCTCTTTACTGAAAGGAAGACAGGGCATTTACACAGAGAACGAGAGGCGAATGGGAGCTGTGATCAAGATCCGGTTTTTCAAAATAATGCTGGTTTTAATCGCTTGGTAACTATTATTATTATTTTTTTTAATTGCCAGTGGGATGGGATTTACAAACCATTTGCCATTTTTCTCTTCCATGTGTGACCTGTGAGTTCTTAAGGGAAGCATCTGGAAGGGACATCTCTGAGCAAGTCTGGAATTCTGAATTTGTGGCAAAAACTGAAAATATTTACTTGATTTAGGCATAAAGCCCCAAGAATAAGAGGTTCCGAGTTTAATTTTGAAACAACTATGCGTAACCCCTTGCTGGGATTCTGGGATTAACCAAAATGAGGGAGGTGGTCATGTTTGTTTGTTTGTTTGTGGTGCTAGGGATTTAACCCTGGGCCATGTGCGTGTGAGGCAAGCATTCTACCAACTGAGCTGTATCTCCAGCCCCATGCTTTTTAATTGCACCCATTGGCCTTGTTTTTGACACCAGAATTCCTGTGTGCGATAGAGGGGTGATGACACATCTCCAGTGTAAAGATTCAGCTCAGTCAAAGCTGGATAGAAAGGCTTAGCAAATTTCTTTTGCTGAGAGTCTCCATGTCTGGTATCCTACCCAAATGTTTCAGACGGATGCTTTGAAAATAGACTTATAACCAATGCAAAAAAAAAAAAAAAAAAAATGGAGCCTTGCATGCACAAGGCTCTGGGTTCAATCCCCAGCACCACAAAAAAAAAAAAAAAAAAAAAAAAAAAAAAAAAAATTGGAATGGTAACACCCTGTAATGTGGTGAATAAATACTTTCTCAGTCAGAGCAAGCCTTGTGGTGTTAATAATCTACCTGATATGAAAGGATTTGTTTGGACATGCTCCTAGGAGAGGCAGAAATTACCTCCCAGTAAAAAATACACTTAGATCACTGTTTCAGACTTCACTGACCCCCAAGAGTAACATTTAAAAATTTCAGTGTGAAATGTCAAAGTAAATTCTTCATCTTAAAACCTTCAGGTTGCTCCTCAAACCAAGACTGAATTCTGGGTTATTTGATACCTTACATGTTGATGTGGTGTTGAGTGTTAACATGGGAAGGATTTGTGTTAGACTGAGAGAAGGAATTACATTTCCTTAAATAACTTCTTGGTGTGCTGGTTCAGTTGCTTGCTGTGGAAGTGATCAGCTCTCTACCTAGAATTGGGACATACACAGTGAGGCAAAGATCAGTCCCTGACCCTTAGCGTTTAAAATGAATTTTTGTGGCATGTTCTCTTCACCTGTGGGCCATTGTCTTTTTAACAGTTGGCTGTCCAATATAATCAATGAAAGCCTTTTATTCTACCTTGAAATGCAACCAGATATCAATGCAGGCTCTTTGAAACGTGTCAGAGATGCAGCCAAGACCACGTGGTTTATTATGGTAAGCTAATCTAGATTTAAGTTTCTTCTTGAAAAAAAAATTGGAAGGAAAAAAGAACATTCAGAAGTATGATGTTTAATTATATAAATATACAACAAGGCAAGTAGGTTCTTGGACTACCTACATTTGGCTTAGTGAACTTCTGAGAAAGTTTCATTCATCGTAGTGATTATCATTAAAAAGATAGAGAGTCAGGGGTTTAACTCAGTAGTAGAGCACTTTTATCATCTTTTTTGTTGTTGTTGTTAATCCTGGGGATCAATTACAGAGTGCATGCTAGGCAAGCACTGTACCACTGAGCCACATCCACAGTCCTTTCTGTTTTTCAAATTTTGAGACAGGGTCTTGCTAAGTTTTCCAGGCTGATTTCAAACTTGTGATCCTCCTGCCTCAGCCTCCCTAGTAGCTGGAATAATAGGCACATGTCACCATGCCTGGCTCAGCATTATATAAAATTCTAAAGCATTATTGGAAACCCAAATGTCAAAGTAAATTATGGTCTTTCATATTTTGTTTTTTTCTTTTTCCTTTTTATTAAAATTGGGGTGCCAGGGATTAAACTCAGGGCCTGGTATCTGATCAGTATACACTCTACCACCAAGCTATATCCCAGCCCTTGGCTTTCGTCTTGTTGAATGTGACCCAGAAGTTAAAAAGGATGATTATGAAGTCTCTGTATTAACTGGAAAATGTAGCCTGAAAATAAAATTGAGATTAATTATTATTACATAAAAACATGTATAAAAATACTGGCACCCCCTCCCCCGGTATTTTCATCACATTTCATGTGTATTAGGAGCTGTTGGCAGGGAGGTATGCTCTGAGCCATGCAAAATTGTTATTTATGTTGTTCTGAATTTGGAAAAATGTCACTTGAGATGACTTTCATAAGCCCACATGAGCCCTCTTGATCTGTGTGTTTTGGCTGAGAGCTTCACATGGCTCCTCTGGCTAGCTCTATGGCATAATGTTACCCCAAGAACCTTGACTGAATCAAATTCTGACCTGGCAGCACCAGGTGGAAAGCCACAGGGAAGCAGAGGTCCAAGATGGCTGGTTCTATCACCTTCCTTGCTTGCATTTCCTCTCCCCCCCTTTCCTTCCCCTTCCTCTCCTCTCCTCCTGGTCCTCTTCATCCTCCCCTTCTCTTTCTCTGGCCCCCACCCATCCTTTCTCTTCTCTCCCTCGCACTCTCCCCACTTCCTCTATTTTCAGGAAGCCCTTGGAGATACAGAACCTACTATGGCCAATCTTAGTCTTGCCCCAAACCAAACAACCCATTTGTTCTGAGTGAGGGCAGCCCAGTGGGCGTCCTGAGTGGAGCCTGGCACTATGTGGCAACTGAAGGCTCTACTTCCTGTCCTGCTTCACTGACTGCTGCATCTTTTTGCCTTTTCTCCCAGGGGATACTGAATCCCGCCCAGGGCTTCCTCTTGTCTCTGGCCTTCTATGGCTGGACAGGATGCTGCATGGGTCTCCAGTCTCCCAAGATGGTGATCCAGTGGGAATCCATGACGACTTCGGCAGCCGAGGTGGTGGGCTCTTGCGTGCGCCCTGAAAACCTCACTTGCAGGAAGGTGGCTCCAGTCGGGGGACACACTTCTGATGAGGCCCTCAGCATGCTGTCAGAAGGTAACTTACGCTCCACAGGCCAGGGCAGGAGTGGTGTGGCACACCAGAGCTCCGTGGCCAATCCTTTATCAAACACTGAGGAGCAGAGGGCAAATTACAATAGTCCATGATGACTCTTCCATTTTGTCAGCCCCCCATCCTTTTAAGATTTGAATGATACCTTTCCTTTAATTATTAAGCCCTGTAGCCTGTGTTTATTATAACTGGTTCCCAATTGGGCTGAATGGCATTTTGAATAGTGATAAATTGTCACTTTAAACCCTTTGATACTTTCGCTGTGAGGTGATGAATGCTATGACACGAGCTCTTTAGATTACAGGTACACTTCTCTGTCCAGCTCACTGGGGCATGTAGGGCAAAAAGCCAAAGAACCAGTACCAGCTTTTCCAATTTATTCTGTTCACATAGCACTGTGATTGTCAAACTGTGCTTTGTGGAACCCTGATGTGATGCTTCAGGCATCTAATAAATGATTCAAATTCCATTCCAAAACTCACAGTAGAATCTGTGATTAAATTGAATACTTCAAATGTGTTGACTAGCAAATACTAGCCTGCCCACATATTAACTTGAGTTAACCTAGTAACTGAACTGATTTGAATGTGGAGCTCAGAATAACTTTCTCCTGTCATCTTTAAGGGATCACCGTACAGGGATGGCAGAGGAGAATTACTTAAAGGCTACTGCACGTCAGCAATATGGCCATTGAAGTTAGATGTGACACCATCAAGTCAAAGCAAAGAAAGTGTTAATTGTTCAAGTTGGTACATGATGGTAACTTTCAGCTCAGATTTCAGTTTTAAAGTTTTGAATTAACTGAGGTGTCCTTATAATTCTAATTGATTACCAACGTTTATTTTTCATAAAATTCAAATTATGACTAAAGAAGTACATTTTTGCTAACATACACCTCTTACAGTTTCCTTGTTATGCTTTGTTTTAGTGGGGGGAAAAAAAAGATATTTGGGTTAAGGAAATAAGTTTGGAAATCATACACTGAAAGCCATGGAGACTTATTTATTTATTTATTTATTTATTTATTTGAGAGAGAGAGAGAGAGAGAATTTTTAATATTTATTTTTTAGTTTTTCGGTGGACACATCTCTGTTTGTATGTGGTGCTGAGGATCAAACCCGGGCTGCACGCATGCCAGGCGAGCGCACTACCACTTGAGCCACATCCCCAGCCCAAGCCTTGGAGTTTTAACTAATGATTTGTAATGTCTAAGTAAAATCAGGCTTTTTGAAAGTGTGAATCTAAAACTTTCCTCTACCCAACATGAATCAGTGCGTGCACACAAACATACACGCACACACTCACACACAGGAGACCAAAGAGAAACAATACGCTGTCCAAGCTACTTTTTTATACCAAAGTATAATGTTGAATTTTGAAGTCAGAAAACTTTGAAGAAAGATATCTGGAAATGGCTACAAGAGCTCTGTTTTCTTTTCCATTCCTACTATTTAAATATTTTGAAGAAAGTTTCATTTTTAGGTGACAAGATGGGTTAAAGAAACATGGTGATGAATTGATGGATTGATTCCATGAGACAGAATTGGTCATAATTGGGATCCTTGAAGGGAAACAGAAATACTTCAGGCTATAGTTATGACAGATGTACTTTGTGTTTACAGACTGTTCTTTGTTTGTGGAGCTGAGCATGGAATCCAGGGCTCATGGATGCTAGGCTAGGCAAGCCTTTATCCTGGAGCCATTCCCCCAACCTCTGGATTTTCTATCTAGTAAACACAGTGCATTAAGGATGACAGACCCACCAGTTGGAATTGCTGTTAGCATGCTATTACCGATACCACCTGAGTTATGAGCCCAAAATTGCCATCTGGAACTACTTGGCTTTGTTGGTTTTCCCTTTCTGGTGGATTAAGGTGGCTGAGTCAATCTTTGACAGTCAAATAAAACACTTAAAAGAAATAACAATAAAAACTATATCCCAGTCTGCCCTGGGGCACTCCAATCACCATGGGCAAACAGCATCAATCATATTCATTCTTTTGAGAAAGCTGTTGCCTAGGTCTGTGCTCACAACTTAGAAATTTTTATATGGAAGTTTTACACAACGCAAATGAACAGCCAACAGAAAAATAAACAGGGCAGTAATTCCTGGATTGCCTTACCTTCTCCTTTTATTTAAAAAAAAATTATTTTTTTCCCTGGTGCTGGGGATGGAAGCCAGGGCCTCATGCATGCCTACTAGGCAAGCACTTTGTAACTGAGCTGCACCCCCAGCCCTTCTCTTCACTTTGACATAGTGTCATCCTTCACATTTCATTTCCAAAAAGGAGCTTTTCTTTGAAATTTGAACTCTATTTGTTTCATCAGTTTATATCTTGAAAAACAAATAGAAGAAGGAGACATCTGAAAAAAAAAAAACAACAACAAACTTTGAGTTTGCATAGTGCTCCCACTAGAGAAGTTGGACATTTCACAATGGTATCTTCCTTCCACATGGAAAGTTAGAGATCTCTTATCTTTTCATCTGTAAAGAAATGCTGATTTCCCCCTCTTCCTTTTCTTTTTAAGAGAACTGAGATTTGGGCTGGGGATGTAGCTCAGTTGGTAGAGTGCTTGCCTTGCATGCACAAGGCCCTGGGTTTAGTCCCCAGCACATACACGTACGCACACACACACACACAGAACTGAGAAGATGCTAGGGGTAGGCTGCAGCTCATTGGGCAAGAGCTTCCCTAGCATGCCAGAGGACCTGGGTTCAAGTCCAGCATGATGCACACACAAAGTTGAGATATAACCTATATAACATAAAATTCATTCTTTTAAAATGTGTTCTTTAGTGGTTTCTGATATGTTTACAATGATGGGTAACCACTGCCACTATCTAAATCTGGATTATTTTTTATAACCTCAAAAAGAAACCCCAAGGCCCTTAACAGTTAATTCCCATTCCCCTTTCCCAGCCATGGCAACCAGTAATCTTCTGTCCCTATGCATTTGCCTCTTCTGGACATTTCACATAGATCTGTCCTTTGTGTCTGATTTCTTCTAATTAGCAAAGTTTTCAAGGTTCATCCATGTGGCACACGTGTATCAGTATGTTGTTCTTTCTTTGGCTGAATAATATTCCATCCATCATATGGATCTACCCAGTCTGTGTTTTAAACAACTTTGGCTGACTGCCAAGGATTCCATCAGGCTCTGAATTAGGTGCCACAGGTTATAGACTTTGCTCTTAATTATCTCACAGTGTACTGGGTAAATTAAACAAGCTTTTAAAAATAAAAATTCTATCCTAGTAACAGACTAATCCATGTAAATACTTGTTTGAAAGAACTGGGTGGAATAAGAAAGCAAGTAGGGAAAGCCTTTTGAAAAAGACAAAATACAATACTGATTGTATTTTTAATTTTGGAAAGAATTTCTCTTAAAATGGCAGCTGTCAGGCTAGGGATGTAGCTCAGTAGTAGACTGCTTGCCTACCACATAAGAGGCCAGGGTTGCATCCCCAGTCCTGTCCACCAGCATCCCCCGCAAAAAAGAGGCAGTTGTCATTTTAGACACCGGGTGATGTATTGTTAGCTAATGCCTGTTAAGTCAGTTTTTGGAAACACAGAAGTTTGTAAAATCAACAACATCTCCTGCAGAAGTATGCAGTGGAGGTGATATGAAGGTGCACTAAGGCTCTTAAGTGTACATTTAGTCACCCTTGAAATATTAAAATTAAATTTGTCCCTAAGAAAAACTATTTGATATTTATTTTAAATAGATTTTTAGTTGTAGATGGATACAATATGTTTATTTATTTATTTTTATGTGGTGCTGAGGAGCAAACCCAGTGCTTCACAGGTACAAAGTGAGCACTCTACCACTGAGCCACAACCCCAGCCCCCCATTTGATATTTAAAAAAACCCAAATTGTCCCTAAGGCACAGTCCCCACCATTTTGTGTGGTAACCCTCAGAAAATTTGCATATGTTGCTCAAAAACAAAAAAAAACTTCCAAAATAATTTTTTTCCCCTTTCAGAAATTAAATCATTTCAAAGTTTTGCTGTTTAGGACACTTAAGCACATTGGAAATGATTTCTGTGTGACTTTGGGCAGTCATCAGCCCATTGGGGACAATTTTAAGAGTTCTTCTAACGCTTCCCTGGACAGTATGTCTCTGGTAGTCACTAGTCTGTCATCTGAGAATGTGCTTTACTTCTCTGTTGGTGGAGGAACTTCCAGTGTCATTCAAATATATTTCCCAGGGACTATGCCGTCTCATGGGACTTTTTGGCATTTGCATCCATCCATCTCAACTTGTAACAATCCTGTCTTTCCATGATACCCCATATCTCACCCAATTCATTGTTGCCCCTACATTCACGTCTTTCCCACAGTCCTCTGTCCTGTCCCACAATTCCTTGCTTCTCCCACAACCTGGCTTGACCTACAATCTTTAGTTCTGTCCCACAATTCCTTGCTTCTCCACAATCCCGTTATCTCCCACAATTCTTAGTTTCTTCCATAATTCTGTTATACCCAAAGTGCCCATCTTTCCCACAATCCTTTGTTCTGTTCCACAGTCCTTTGCTTCCGTCACAATCCTCTGATCTCTCCTAATTTCTCCCACAGTCTCTGCTCTAGTTCATAATCATCTGATGTTTCTTTTCTCCAAGAATCTGCTTCCTCTGTGTGAGAAAGAAATTGAGCAATCATTTGCCCTGAACCACAGTACCTTCTCCCAGAATCCTGTGTGTCTTCATTATCCCATGACCCCTCCCTTGTTTCTCCTGGAATTCTTTGTTCCCTTGATCTCCCACAATCCCTTGCTTCTCCCACTATTGTGTTCTCGTCTTTCTCCCAGAATCCTCTGCCCTGGCCCGCAAGTTCTCCTTTTTCCCAGAATTATCTGTTCTCTTATTTCTCCCACAATGCTCCCACAATCCTGTTCTCACCTTCCTCTCAGAATCCTCTGACCTGACCCACCAGTCCTCCTTTCTCCCAGAATTATCTGTTCTTATTTCTCCAAGAATCCTGTTCTCTTGACTCTCCCACAATCCCTTGCTTCTCCCACAAATCTGATGTCACCTTCCTCCTAGAATCCTCTGCCCTGACTCACAAGTCCTTCTTTCTCCCAGAATCCTCTGTTCTGTTTCTCCCAGAACCCAATGCTTTTCCCATAATCCTGCACCTTCCTCCCAGAATCCTTTGCCATGAACCACTAGTCCTTCTTTCTCCCAGAATCCTCTGTAAACTAGATTTCCCCCAGAACCCTTTGCTTCTCCCACAATTTTGTTCTCACCTTCCTCCCAGAATCCTCTTGTAATAAATCACCAGTCCTCATTTCTCCCAGAATCCTTTTTTCTCATTTCTCCCACAACACTTTGCTTCTCCCATAATCCTGTTCTCACCTTCCTCCCAGAATTCTCTGGTCTGACCTTCAAGTCCTTCTTCTTCCCAGAATCCTCTGTTTTCTATTTCTCCCACAACCTGTTACTTCTGCCAGAATCCTGTTCCTTTTATTCTCCCATATTCCTCTTCATACCTTCCTTCCAGAATCCTCTGTCCTGATCCTCAGTCCTCCTTGTTCCCACAACCTTTTGCTTCTCCCACAATCCTTTTTCACTTTCCATCCAGCATCTTCTGCTCTAACCCATAAGTGTCCTTTCTTCCAGAATTCTCTGTTCTATTATTTCTCCCACAACTCCTTACTTCAACCAGTATCCTATTCTCACCTTTCTCCCAGAATCTTATGTTATGACCCACAGTTAGTTCTTTCTCCCAGAATCCTATGTTCTTTTATTTGTCCCACAACCCTTTCCTTCTCCCAGAATCCACTGTTCCCTTAATTCTCCTGCAACTCGTTACTTTTCCCATAAGCCTGTTCTCCACCTTCCTCCCAGAATCCTCTGACCTGAAAGTCCTTCTTTCTCCCAGAATCCTCTGTACACATGATTGTCCTAGATCCTTTTGCTTCTTCCACAATCCTGTCTCACCTTCCTCCCAGAATTCTCTGCCAGGAACCAGCAGTCCTCCTTTCTCCCACAATCCTCTGTTCTTATTTCTCCCACAATGCCTCTTCCCCCAGAATCCTCTGTTCTTTTATTTCCCCCACAATCCCTCACTTCTCACACAATCCTATTCTCACCTTCCTCCCAGAATTCTCGGTCATAAACCACCCTTCCTTTTTTTTAAAGAGAGAGTGAGAGAGGAGACAGAGAGAGAGAGAGAATTTTTTAATATTTATTTTTTAGTTATTGGCAGACACAACATCTTTGTTTGTATGTGGTGCTGAGAATCGAACCCGGGCCACACGCATGCCAGGCGAGCGTGCTACCACTTGAGCCACATCCCCAGCCCAACCACCCGTCCTTGTTTCTCCCAGAATCCTTTTTTCTTGTTTTTCCTACAATCCCTTGCTTCTCCCACAATCCTGTACTCACCTTTCTCCCAGAATTCTCTGCTCTGACCTGCAAGACCTTCTTTCTCCCACAATCCCTATTCTCTATTTCTCCACAACCCCTTGCTTTTCCCGGAATCCTGTTTCCCTCATTCTCCCACAAGCCTGTTCTCACATTCCTCTCAGGATCCTCTGAAATGAACCACCAACCCTTCTTTCTCCCAGCATCTTCTGTTCTTATTTCTCTCACAACCCCTCTTCCTCAACAATGCTGTTCACTTGAGTCTCCTACAGTCCCTCACTTCTCCCATCATCCTGTTCTCACCTTCTCCCAGAATCCTCTGCCCTGACCTTCAAGACCTTCTTTCTCAAACAGCTTTGCTTCTCCCATAATCCTCTGCTCTAACCCATAAGTTGTTCTTACTCCCAGAATTCTCTGTTCTATAATTTCTCTCACAACTCCTTGCTTTGATCAGAACTATGTTTCCTTAAATCTACCACAACCCTTTATTTCTCGCTCAATCCTATTCTTACCTTCCTCCCAGAATCCTCTAGGACCTGTGAGTCCTTCTTTCTCCCAGAATCCTCTGATGGCTTGATTCTCCCACAATCCCTTGCTTCTCTCACAATCCTGTTCATACCTTCCTCCCAGAACCCTCTGTCCTGACCTACCAGAATCTCCCAGAATCCTGTGTAAAATGGATTCTCCCATAATCCCTTGCATCTCCCAGAATCCTGTTCTCCCCTTTCTCCCAGAATCCTCTGCTCTGACCAGAAAGTTCTGTTCTCTCAAATCTCCCACAATCCTCTGCATCTTCAAGAATCCTGCTCTTGCCTTCCTCCCAGAATCCTCTGCTCTGACCCAGAAGTCCTTCTTTCTCCCAGAATCCTGTTCTTACCTTCCTCCCAGAATCCTCTCCTCTGACCTGGAAGTCCTTCTTTCTCCCAGAATTCTTTGTTCTCTGGAATCTCCCACAATCCCTTGCATCTCCCAGAATCCTGTTCAAATCCTGTTCTCCCCT
The DNA here is from genome assembly GCF_048772815.1 of Callospermophilus lateralis. NCBI lineage: Eukaryota > Metazoa > Chordata > Mammalia > Rodentia > Sciuridae > Callospermophilus > Callospermophilus lateralis. The sequence continues at coordinate 6,858,886 of NC_135326.1, forward strand.
TCCTCCCAGAATCCTCTGCCCAGAGCCGCAAGTCCTTCTTTCTCCCACAATCCCTTGTGTCTCCCAGAATCCTGTTCAAATCCTGTTCTCGCCTTCCTTCCAGAATCCTTTACTCTGACCCAGATGTCCTCCTTTCTCCCAGAATTCTCTGTTCTCTTGAATCTCCCACAATCCCTTGCGTCTCCCAGAATCCTGTTCAAATTCTGTTCTCCCCTTCCTCCCAGAATCCTCTGCTCAGAGCCGCAAGTCCTTCTTTCTCCCACAATCCCTTACGTCTGCCAGAATCCTGTTCAAATCCTGTTCTCGCCTTTCCCCCAGAATCCTCTGCTCTGACCCGGATGTCCTTCTTTCTCCCAGAATTCTCTGTTCTCTAGAATCTCCCACAATCCCTTGTGTCTCCCAGAAGCGTGTTCTCCCCTTCCTCCCAGAGTCCTCTGTTCACAGCCGCAGGTCCTTCTTTCTCCCAGAATCCTCTGTCCTCTCAAATCTCCCACAATCCTTTGTGTCTCCCAGAATCCTGTTCTCGCTTTCCTCCCAGAATCCTCTGCTCTGACCCGGAAGTCCTTCTTTCTCCCAGAATCCTTTGTTCTCTTAAATCTCCCACAATCCCTTGCGTCTTCCCAAATCTTGTTCAGGCCTTCCTCCCAGAATTTTTTTTTAAACTTTTTTAGTTGTAGATGGACGCAACACATTTGTTTTTATTCGTTTGTATTTGGTGCTGAGGCTCAAACCCAGTGCCTCACACATGCTAGGTGAATGCTCTACCACCACTGAGCTATAACCTCAGTGCCCCCTCCCAAAATCTTCTACTCAGATCAGCAAGTCCTTCTTTCTCCCACAATCTTCTGTACAAAAGAGTCTCCCAGAACCCCTTGCATGTCCCAGAATCTTGTTCTCACCCTCCTCCCAGAATTCTCTGCTGGGACCAGCAAGTCCTTCTTTCTCCAAGAATCCTTTTTTTTTTTGCAATTAGGAAGTCTTTTATTTTTTGTAGTTGTACACAATCACTGTATTTTATTTTTATGTGGTGCTGAGAATCGAACCCAGGATCTTGCATGTGTAAGGCGAGTGCTCTACCACTGAGCCACATCCCCAGCCCCACTCTGTTCTCTTGAATCTCTCACAATCCCTCATGTCTTCCAGAATCTAGTTCTCACCTTCCTCCCAGAATCCTCTGCTCTGACTGGCAAGTCATCCTTTCCCCCAGAATTCTGTTCTCTTGAATCTCCCACAATCCCTTGTGTCTCTCAAAATCCTCTGCCATAACCCACCAGTCCTTCCTCCCAGACTACTCTGGTTGCTTGATTCTCCCATAATCCCACACTTCTCCCAGAATTGTCTGCTCATTTACTTCTCCAATAACTCTTTGCTTCTCCTACAATCTTTTTTTTTTTTTTTTTTAAAGAGAGAGTGAGAGAGGGAGGGAGAGAGCATTTTCATATTTATTTTTCAGTTATCGGCGGACACAACATCTTTGTTTGTATGTGGTGCTGAGGATCGAACCCCCCGGGCTGCACGCATGCCAGGCAAGCGCGCTACCGCTTGAGCCACATCTCCAGCCCCCTCTCCTACAAGCTTATTCTCACTTTTCTCCCTGAATCCTCTGACCTGACTGCAAGTCCTTCTTTCTCCCAGAATCCTCTTTTTCTCCCACAACCCCTTGCTTGTTCCAGAAGCCTGTTTCCTTCATTCTCCCACAATCCTGTTTGTGCTTCCTCCCAGAATCCTCTGCTAGGACTGCCAGTCTTTCTCCCAGAATCCTCTGGTAGCTTGATTCTCCCATAATCCCATGCTTCTACCAGAATCCTCTACCCCTTTCTCCCAGAATCCTGTTCTCACCTTCCTCCCAGAATCCTCCAGTGACTGCAAGTCCTTTCTCCCAAAACCCTCTGTTCACTTGGTACTCCCACAAGTCAGCTCACCTTTCTCCCAGAGTCCTTTGCTCCTTCCTGATTCCTTGGTTTTCCCCATAATCCTCTGTTCTCTCCCCCAGTGCCTTATTTCTCCTACAATCCCATAATTCTGTTTCTTGAAGTTTTTTTAAACAATATTTTGCCTCCCCCATTGTTTCTCCACAATTCCTCCCCACCAATTCCATTTTCTCAAATCTTTTCTCCTAAATTTGCATTTTTTCTTTTTAATATTTTTAGGTGTAACTGAACATTTTTATTTATTTTTATGAGGTGCTGAGGGTCCAATGCAGGGCCTCACATGTGCTAGGCAAGTGCTCTACCACTGAGCCACAATCCCATCCTCTCTGCCACAATTTCTATTTCCCTGAAATTCTCATTTTTCTCATAACTTTTTCATTTTTTCTCATCCTCTTTTCTCTCCCTAACAATTTCCATCTTTCTCAACATAACTGTCCCTCCATTTTCTCCCACAATTATTTTCCACTGTTTTGAGAAAACCTAAGAGCCCAAATGGATGTCATTTAACCTTTCCTACATGTGTATGTGGATTTTAAATAATGTATTACAACAAAGGCCTGCTGATACATGGAATTTTTAAAAAGTTAAAAAGCTTTCCAAAACTAAATGAATATTCTCAGGCTACTACTTTCAAGAGAGCACACGCCAAAATCCCTCTCCTTTCCGCTTCCACCTCTTTCTTTCACAGTTTAAGAGGAGTCCATTGATTCATTCAAAGGACAATAGCAATAAGTGAGGGAGTGAGGTGCTTTTAGATTGGTTGAGGCTTATTTCTGGCAACTCAGAAAGCTGTAGTGGTGAAGGTGGGTGCCCTGATGGTGGTAGGAAAGCAGGGAGAACCCCTTTCTAATACAAGGTGGGCAAAGCTTCCAACAGGAGATGTTGGAGAACTCAGAGGTTGCCTTCAAGGCCCTTTCTTTTCACTGCTTCTGAAAAAACATCATGTCAGCATGGACTTTCCCTTTTTCCTCTGTTACCTGCAAAATTTCTTCTCAAGCCACTGTAGGCCAATCATCTCCCCCGTGTAGTCATGTTGTGAAGCACCTTGCAGTTTTCCAGTGGTCTGTCCTCCAAGTAGTGCCTTAGAGTGCCCAAGAACTGGACATTGTGCTACTTCCCAATGCAACCAGGGAAGCTTTCCTTGCATAGCAACCTGCTTTCCCTTCGCTTCCCCCTGAAAGTAACATGTGGTGGTCCCTGGCTTGTGATCGCTAGGAGAGCATCCAAGAGAACCCACCCCAGAGCCTTGGGCTCTCTTGGATAGGTCAGGTTTAGTCTGACACCTTGAAGCATCTGGGCCCAGGTCTTGTATGCTTTTCCAAGGCTCACCCACAGTGTCCAGAGCTTCAATGCTTCTAAGGAATTCAAGACAAGTCTATGTGGGGCTGGGAGGTTCCCAAGAAACTTTCTGGACTTGTAAAGCTCATTAAAGGGGCCATTTGCAGGGTATTGTTCCTTTGGCATCTTGAGGCCACTATCACTTGTATTTCCTACAGGGACTTGAGATGTTCACAGACTTTGCACCGATAGAGAATTCATCAACATTCTCATTTAACTAACTTCTCAGGGTATTCTTTGAGAAGATCTTTAAAACTAGAAGAGAAATCCAGATCTGCTTCCAAACCCAGAGCTGCAAGCACCCACGTAACTCAGACAGGGCTGGGCTTGGGTGGCTCTGTGCCAGCAGTATTTGCTTCAAGAAGGTTGTCATGAATAGATATTCTTCCTCCATGAAGCCCCAGGGGAGGAACGAAAGACGAAGACGACCTCAAAGCCATATAACCCACAGCAGTCCCGGGTGTGAGGTCACGAGGGCTTATCCTTAGCTAGACCTTGACCACAAGTCACCATGTGACACGCAGCTGAGTCTTCCTGAAAAGGACCACAGCAATCCCACACGAGTTCTCAGAAGCCTGGGATGTCCTCATAAAAAAAAAGTGGGCAACCCTGGTAAGAATCAACTCTTTGTCAAGTGCCACCAGTCCCTCCACCGGGAATACTCTTCTGGTACCACGTGTGTCTTTCCGAAGTCTTCCCAGCTGGTTCTTGGTAACTCAGTCCAACAGAAGGTCTACTCTCATCAACTCTGTGGGCAAACCAGACCCCCCTTAGGATTTGCCCATAGATGTAGCTCTGCCATGTCACTACTTTCACCCACCGTTTCAATTCCTTTGCCTTTGAGATCATGCTGGGTCCAACTTTCTCACACCTACATTCTGCTAAACTCATCTTCATCAAACCCTGGGAGAAGATCTGAGTGCTGTTTCCTTCACAGTCCACAGTAGGTTTACATGTGTTTATATTGGAGGGATGCTGAAACTCACACTTGCCTTTTTATTTTTTAATATATTTTTAGTTGTCAATATACCTTTATATGCGGTGCTGAGAATCAAACCCAGTGCCTCACACATGCCAGGCAAGCACTCTTCCACTGAGCCACAACCCCCAGCCCACACTTGCCTTCTTTTAAAACTGCTTGATCCCATTTTTCTTCAGAGTAGTCTGAACTAATCCTCCCATACATAATGCTGTATCCAAGTGATGCTGGCACTTACCTGACTGTATTTATCCACTCAACGTGTTTATTGAGCACCTTCTGTGTGCCAGGTGTTAAGACATTAGGGACATTGTGATAACTCAAATTTCCTGTCCAGAGACACTCCATTCTAGTGTCAAAGACAGAGTGAGAAAAATGCAAATAAGTATGTAACATTAATTCTATGAAGAGAGACCTAGCAGGAAGAGGGTCAGAGAGTGGTTTCGGATAGGCAGACCCTGAAGTGTGTCTGAGGAAAAGGTAACATTTGAGCCGAGATTTGAATTTAGTGTAAACTAGAGATTTGCAGGTGGGGGAGAGAGAGAGGTGGGGGGGTGGGGGGGTGGGGGGGAGGGGGGAGGGAGGGGCAGGGAGGGAGAGATATGCAAAGACACTGGGGCAGGAGCAAGCTGGGAGCGGGGGAGGAGGGAGGGAGAGAGAATTAATGAATGAATGCAGTGTGCCTGCATTCATTTGTGGGTGAGGAGAGAGAGATCCAAGAGGAGGCTGCAGAGATAAGCAAGGCCCATTGATGGGGGGTCTGAAGGCTTTCATTAAGGGCACTCACTTGCCACATAGAGTTGAGGAGGTCACACATTGCATCTTCCACATCAGTATGGAAGCAGACACTCCTGGAGTATGTATGGGATGAAAGAATAATGGTGCCATTTGTGGCAAGGGGTCCTCCCACCACAAATGTGGAAGGTGTGCTAGTGGAATGATGAAACAGACCTTTGAATTGTTGGGGAGGGGAGGGGCAAAGATTCCACGTGGATTCAGTGAGCAGCTCTCCTCCCTCAGCACCTCCCTCCACCAATGGGAAGCTTCCTTTCTTTTGATGGTGGGAACAGAAATAGCCATCAGGACCCAGTATGCAACAGTCCATGCCTGGTCAAACTTTGTTTGCTTAGGGTCTTGCTTTGGTTGACACTGGCTTTGAACTTGCAGTCCTCCTGCCTCAGCCTCCCAAGCTGCTGGGATTACAGGCGTGCACCACCACCCCTGGGTACCAGAATTTTCTTAAGGTTGACTGTAGGCAGTTTCCTGTAGCACTCAGGTAGCAATTAATTATCAACTGCACTAGATGATTCTGCAGGATTTGATTCATCATTGGGAATGATTTGATGAAATGAAGATGAACTGTACCATAGCTTTTTTTTTTTTTCCCTCCTCCAGACCAAACACTAAGACATTTCATTTATGCACACTTGGTGTGCTGCCGAGTCCTAAGGGCATTTTCTGCAGCTGGAGGAAAAACCTTCAAGGATGCAGGTGCCATCAGAATCTTCTCTTTTCCTCTCCAGGTTCTGATGCCAGCACTGTTGAAATCCATACTGCAAGTGGGTCCCGCAAGGAAAATGACGTTGATATGGCTCACCCAACTCAAGGACACCTGTGAAGGGATGTGACTTGGGTCTGGGCTCTGTAGTCCTGAGGCTGTACACGTCCCTTGTTCTCTAGAAGTTCGTCCTTGCTGTCCCGTCACTGCATGGTCAAAACATAGCATCTCTGAAGTCCCACTCTTATTACTGTGTTAGAGCTTCCTCCCGAGAATCCTCTTCATGCCAGAAGATGCCATTCCACATGGACGGGCTTGGGAGTGGAAGGATTCCTTCTAGGCCACTCTGCCTAGTTGGCGTTAGTAGTTCTGAGGCTGGCTGTAATGTGAAGCGTAAGATCCATGTCTTTGGGGGAAGTAGTTACATAAAATAAAGTAATTGTGACTGAGCACCCAGTCCGACTTGGATTCTATCCAAACAAAATACCCAACAGATGCTCTTCCTGCCAGTATGATGCCAAAGAGCAGCAGCATAGAGGACCATAGAGCTGCACAGCATAGCTTTGATCCCCAAATTCCCATGTCATATTGAAACCTGAGATTAAGAAATCCATGGAACCTGACCTGTACTTACAGCACTGCCTACATCTCCACCTTTCCATCAGTTAAAATTTCATCCATCAATTATTTATCTAGAAAAGACTATTTTCCAAAGATGCTGTAGACATGTGTCCCATGGGACCTCCCTTTGTATCTAGATTAGGACTCCCTTTCATTCTAGAAAAGCTGTCCAGATTTTGGAGTCACAAAGCTGCAGGTGGATTCAGAGTTCAATGTGACCTCAGGGATCTCAGGGCAATTTCTGCTGCATCTCCTAAGGGGAGAGGGACCATGCACACCTTGACCAAAAGTCCGGAGGGGCAGAGGTGTGAAGGAGGTTTGTGTTTCCTGGGGGGCTACTGTGTGGTTATGTCAGTCAACTGTGTTTACCTCCATGGTATTGGCCACACAGACTGATTTTGGCTGCTTCTCTGCGTGCAGCCCCCGACCTGGTTCTCCAGTTCTTAGAGCTGCCAAGTGTCCTTCTCATTCATCCTCGTTGGCAAGTAAGAACCCCGACTGGCCTGCTTACCCAGTTACAAGTCCTCCTCGCTGGTGCGTCAAGCAGCTAGCTGACACTCCCAGCATGGTGGTTCTGACTGGGATAAGCTCAGATGAGGATAAGTGGAGACTTCCTCCCATCCTGGCTGCCTACCAGATGGAAGAAAGAACACTAGAGATATGACTTCAGGAAACACAGGAAATGCAGAGATAACAGTGGGCAGATAAACAACAGAGACAGCCTTGGTTTTGAGCCCTTTTCCTATGAGGCTGCAGGCATGTCCATTTGCTGTTTTGTTATTACTTAAGATGCCAGGTGCTACAGTAGGGAGGCTAGGGGAAACGATCCAGGGAAACAGCCATGCTGGTGAGGATAGGAGAGAAGGGATACTTCCAGGAGGGAAGTTCTCGGGGTGAGAGGGAATTGGGACCTGGAACCAAGGGGCTGGGTGGTCTGTGAGGAGACCATGACAGAGACAGAGCTGGGAGTGGAACTGTGGGGCAAGATGAGGTGGTACCCCTCAGATAGCGTCCACTGGATTTTAAGCGGGCCAGTTTATTAGCCCATTTATTTACTACCATAAAAAAAAAAAATTTGTAGTTAGGTTGGGTGCAGTGCTGCCCACCTGTGATTCCCGAGGTAGGAGAATCACAAATTCCAGGCCAGCCTGGTCAACCTTGCAAGACCCTCTCTCAAAATAAAGGGTAAAAGGGCTTGAGGAGCAGCCCCTGGGCTCAATCCCCAGTTAAAATCAAACAAACAAAACCATTAGTAGTTGGCTCCTTTCCCTAATTTCACACCAATATCAACGTCTACAGTTGTGTAGCTACAACAGAATCTAGATACCCTGCCATTTTCCTGGGCAGTCTCTAATAAGTGTTTGAGGCTAACTCTCTTCCTGACCAACCACCCATTCTCCAGAGAACCAACTTCAAATTTTAGCACACGAGTTCTTCCATTTCCACCCTCCCTACAGTCCAGTCTGCACTGGGCCCTGTCCTGTGGACAGTATTCTCCAGGCAGGCCCGTGTGCTCTGGGCTGGCTCACCCAAACTGTCGATGAGATGCTTCACAGACAGAACACCCAGACCAAGGGAAAAAGGTTAGTTCATTCAAATCTGGATTCTTACATAGAAGGGCATAAGACTAGCTCCACTCCTCCTTCCCTTCTCCCACACTCCACAAAGTGACACCCAGCAACAGAAATCAAGATTCGGCATGCAAAGGTGCCTGGAACACTTTCTGGGATCATGAAGGTTGTCCGTAAATATCTTAACAATGGCACTGACCCGGGGGGTTCTAGCCCACATATACAGGGGATTTTAGCCCAGATCACAGGGATCCATGTGGTCTTGCTGCCAACCAGCACCCCACTTCAGTCAGTCCCCAGTCAGCTTCTCTGTGTAAGCCCAGCTCGTCTGGCCCGTTTCTCTTGGGTCCACAGCAGCTCAGGGCCAGTCCTCAGACACCAGGTCTGGCCTGTTCCAGAACACTGCTACATCGTGGCCTTCAGACACCCCCACCCCAGTTAAGGGGCAATCCTGGGAAGAGGCAGTTATTTCCGTAAAAGACAGAATTCTGTATCCATTGATCAGTGTCAATGTGGGAGTTACCCAGACAGACGGAGAAACCACAGGCACCCAGATCTCTAATATCAAAATAGAGCAATTTATTCAAGACACTGAATATGATCTGTCGATTCTCTCTTGAAACAAATGAGCTATGACACACAAGGTGATTTTTTTTCTTTCCCAAGAGCGTGAGGAGTGGCGGGGAGTAGAGAAAATGGGGGACAGATATTAACAGAATCTGGAAAATGCTGACGGAGAACCACGTCTGGCTGTACGTCTGACACAGACAATAAAAACTGCAGAAGCCAGAATCTAAAACTTCAGTGAGTGGTGGAAGAAACATTTCTGCATTTGACAAGAAACACAATGAAGAAAAAAAGAGCAGGAACAAGAGGTTAAAAAAAGGAGAAAAATAACAAGGAAAAAAGCAGATCTTTAAGTTGGACAAAGTGCACTTCACTTGGCTCCATGATCTATTTTTAGAAAGAACAAAAAGTCAAGTCCTACGGTGTGGAGTAGAGTCAGAGCATCAAACCCTGCAACGTCCACCTGGCCCTTCCAGGCCCCCGTGGGGCAGCTCTTGCCTCCCAGGTAGATGCTGGACATGGCTCTTGGTCACTTTGAACCCCACCAAAGATTCCAAAGAGGATTACTGCATTATGTCTGCTTTCAAGGTTAGATTTGGTCACTAAGACTGAAGCATTCCTCACAATTATTAAGAGCTGTAAACAACGTAGAACAGTAATTGCATGATACACGGGCCACCCCTTGACTACAAGGATGAATCTAATGGCGCTCTGGCAGAAGGGTGAACAATGGTCTGTAGACACGGAGGTTCCACAAATTGCTGTCGACCATGGTGTTCTGTGGATGGGGGATGGACTTCAGGGGCATGAGATGCATGCCCCCGTCTGGTCCCCTGGTGGCCCATGCTCACTTGAGTCCAGAGGCTAGTTGTGAAGCAGGAAGGTGGGCAGGCTGCTTCATCCTTCTCGGGCTCCCTCCTGTGCAGGAATTTGTCACGAGCCTGCAGCCCTCAGCTCCAACCTAACAATTCTGATGAGGCTCAGATTTATCGAGGGGCTAATGAGACCCTGGCTACCGACATCCATGTGCAGATTGTCTATTGAGTCCCTGACGTAGCCCACGGCAGTAGAGGGCTTGTCCAAGGAGCCATATCCCAGCAATGGGCTAACTTTGGACAGCTGGTATTCTGTAGAGAGAAACATTTTTACTTGGGGAACAGTAAAGATTGTGTTTGTCTGGCTCCCCAAAATCTGCACCCCAAACCTAATGCATCTTCAGGGCAGGAACCTACTGGGGGACACCTGCTCTGTTCAATGATGACCCATGCAACTTTGGCTTTCTTTGCTGAGTATTTAGGTACCACAGCTGGAACACCACACTCAATAACACGAGCACCTCTTGGTCTTTCTGGGCTTGCAAAATTCACATACCAAAGTGGAGGTGAATTCATGGTCTGAGAAGGATTACCGCACTCTGGTATCTGCAGATGGCCTCTGAGCATGCTCAATCGTATAGGTAGCCCCTGCTCTTCCATGATGGGTGGCTTTTGGCTCCATGGAGAGGTGCATCCGTCTTGAGCTACAGGAACACAGAGCTGACTGAAATCAGCCCCCTAGGCTTCTCCATAGCCTAACCAACATTTCCTGCCCTTCCCTATGCTCACAGGAAAATCAGAGAGAAGAGGCCCCGTCTTTCCATCTGTTCCCCCATTGCTAATTTAAAATCAGTGTTAAGTTATGACGAGGGTACTACAGTCACCTGATCCCACGACAGCAAACCTTGCTAGGAACACAAAAACTTATTTTTTTAAAAATTTAAAACAAAAGCAACAAAAAGTCCCCACCCTTTTTCTAGTCTCTTGTGAAAGAACCGATAAAGCCGGTAGACGTGGTTAGTAACATTCTACCTATGTGATGATTCACCTCCGGGAATGACATTCCGTGTTATTTGTCTTCTCTAGACCGAGGTACGCTCTGGGGAGCCTTCAGGTCTACTTTGCAAGTATTTTCCCAGTGTGTGCTCTTGGGGAAGTGAACACTGGAAGCTATATTTCTGGGGAAAAGGCGAAGGTGACAGGCGCAGCAGAGGCCGGCTGTCGGTTTGGAAGCCTCCCTCACTTCTTTCGCACCAGCTGCCAACGCGCAGGACCATCCATCCGTCTTCCACCCAAGGTCTTAAATGCCTTCCACACAGCTGACGGAAGAGGGGTGAGACACCTCGGGCTGCCAGTGACGTCTGACATTTTTTTTTTTTCCTTTTTAAATATGAATCACAAAGCTCTCTATGTCTGATGGCCATTTTAGGATTTTAAAATCGTTTAAACATAAAAATATCTTTTTTTTTTTTTTTCCAAAAATACTCCAGGCTCTTTCTCTTATAAGTCATTTTTTTTCTCCTGTAAAAAGTCCCCCTCCCTGCCTTCTTACATAAAGCACTTATTTATGCGCCAAAAGTGCCCTTGAGACCTAAGATGTGGAGCAGCTACGGGAGAGCAGAGGGGAGCGGGGCAGCGGACGGGTGGGGAGAGCGCTGCCCATCGAGGCTTTCCTTGTCACCCTGTCCGCTGGCCGCCTCTGTGTGTGTGTGTGTGTGTGGGGGGGGGGCGTGAAAAGGGACACGGGACCAAAGCGGAATGGCGCAGGGGGCAAGGAATGACCAAGGGGGAAAGAAGCAACGAACCCCAGACAGTTTCCATCTCACGTGGAAGGCCCTGGACCACAGAATTCCAGTGGACAGAGAAACCACCCAACCACCAGGTTCTAGAAAACAGAGCTGGGAGGACAAAGTCGCGCTTCCTCAGTCCAAACTGGTCTCGGAGCAGCCTTTGTGGGAGCAACGTGGTGTCCAGATCGCCCGGGGGGACCCGAAGGAGGCGGTCCCCACCTTTTGGTTGATCACAGCATCTTCTTTTTGGCACAGCTTTTTTTACTATCCCCTTCCCATTAGCCCCAGGAGCCCACTCGGGATGGAAACCGAACCTGCGCCGCCGACGGCTCGCCCTTCCCTGGCTCAGACGCCTGGGCGGGACCTTGCCCAGGGCTCCCGGTCTGCTTTTAACTTCAGGATGAAGATTACGAGAAAAATAGAGGCTCCCGCGGCCAGGGACAAGTCCATTTCAAAGTACACTCTAAGTCAAGCTCGAACACGGCTGGAGCGGGCGGACGGGGGAGAGCGGCGACCCGCGCATCCACGGCTGGTCCGTTAGGCTTTTCCCTTTCCTCTCTGACGTTTCCCGTTTACTTCCGCAGATCTAAAACACACACCTGGGAGGAAACGTAAAGCACCCGTTACCTTCAGAAACAGCACGAATCCGCCACCAGAAGTCTAAACTCTACCACACCCGCTTGCTTCCCCTGGTTCCTTTAGTAGCTTGATTCTCGCGCCCTCTTTTCTATCTCCCACTCGCCGGCGTTCTCATTTCTCCCATAATCCCTTGCAGTTCCAAAATCGTGTTCTCACCTTCCTTCCAGAATGCCCTGCACTAACCTCCAAGCCCTTCTTTATCCCAGAATCCTGTTTTCTTGAATCTCCCACAATCCCTGGCTTCTCTCACAATGCTGTTCTCACCTCCCTCCCAGAATCCTTCGCTCTGGCCCACAAGTCCTTTTCCCCAGAATCCTCTGTTCTTGAATCTCCCAAAATCCTTTGCTCCTCCCAGAACTCTGTTCTTGCCTTCCTCCCAGAATCCTTTGCTCTGACCTGCGAGTCCTTTTCTCCCAGAATCTGGTTCTCTCAAATCCCCCACAATCCCTTGCTTTCCCTATAATTCTCTTCTCACCTTCTTCCCAGAAACCCCTGCTCTGACCAGCTAGTTCTCCTTACTCCCAGAATCCTGTTCTCCTTCCTCCCACAACCCCTTGCTTCTCCTAGAACCCTAAGGCTTTCAATTATACTACAATCCTGTTCATATTTTCCTCCCAGAATCAGCAGTGACACAAAGCCCTTCTTTCTCCCAGAATCCTCTGGTAGCTTAATTATCCCATAATCCCATGCCTCTCCCAGTATCCTCTGTTCCTTAATTCCAACAATCCCTTGCTTTTCCTAAATCCTCTTACCTTCCTCCCAGAACTCTTTGCTCTAACCAACTAGTCCTTCCTCCCAGAATACTGTTCTTGCTCCTCCCACAATCCTTTGCTTTTCCTATAATCCTCTTACCTTCCTCCCAGAATCCTCTCCCTGCCCCACCAGTCCTTTCTCTCACAATCCTCTGGTAGCTGATTTTCCCATAATCCCATGCTTCTCCTGCAGTATTGTCCTTAACTCTTCCATAATTCCTTGCTTTTTCTACAATCTTCTCACCACCTTCCCAGAATCCTCTGCCCTGACCCACCAGTCTTTTCTTTCACAATCCTCTTCTCCCATAATTCTTTTTCAACCACGATCCTCTTTATTACTCCCAGAATCCTGTCATGACCCACAAAACCTTTCTCCTGGAATTCTCTGGTCACTTGATTCTCCTGCAATCTCGCGCCTCTCCCAGAAACCAGTTCACTTATTTCTCTCACAATCTTCTATTTCTCCCACAAGCCTGTTCAGACTTTCCTCCCAGAATCCTCTGCCCTGACCCCCAAGTCCTTTCTCCCAGAGTCCTGTCCCTTAATTCTCCCACAATTCCTTGCTTTTCCTATAATTCTGTTCTCACCTTCCTCCCAGAATTCCCTGCTCTGACCGGCTAATCCTCCTTACTCCCAGAATCCTGGTTCTCCTTCCTCCCACAACTCCTTGCTTCTCCCAGAACCCTCTGGCCCTCAATTATCCCTCAATGTTCTTCACACCTTCCCAGAATCAGCTGTGACACACAAGCCCTTCTTTCTCCCAGAATCCTCTGGTAGCTTGATTCTCCCATAATTCCATGCTTCTCCCAGAACCCTCTGGTAGCTTGATTCTCCCACAATTCCTTGCTTTTCCTACAATCCTGTTGTCTTTCTGCCCAGAATCCTCTGCCCCGAACCTGCAAGTCCTCCTTTCACCCAGAATCCACTGCCCCAGGACCTGCAAGTCCTCCTTCCTCCCAGAATCCTCTGCCCTGGGACATGCAAGTCCTCCTTCCTCCCAGAATTCTGTCCCTTAATTCTCCCACATTTCCTTGCTTTTACTATATAGTTCTGATCTCACCTTCCTCCCAGAATCCCCGGCTCTGACCAGCTAGTTCTCCTTAATCCAAGAATCCTGTTCTCCTTCCTCCCACAACTCCTTGTTTCTCCCAGAACCCTATGGTTCTCAATTATCCCACAATCCTGTTCACATCTTTCTCTCAGAATCGGCCGTGACACACAAGCCTTTTCTTTCTCCCAGAATCCTCTGGTAGCTTAATTCTTCTATAATTCCATGCCTCTCCCAGTAGTCTCTCTTCCTTAATTCCAACAATCCCTTGCTTTTCCTAAGTTCTTACTTTCCTCCCAGAACTCTCTGCTCTGACCAACTAGTCCTTCCTCCCAGAATCCTGTTCTTGCTCCTCTCACAATCCTCTTTTCCCTATAATCCTTTTACCTTCCTCCCAGAATCCTTTCCCTGCCCCACCAGTCCTTTCTCCCACAATCCTCTGGTAGCTGATTGTCCCATAATCCCATGCTTCTCCCACAATCCTGTCTTTAATTCTCCCACAATTCCTTGCTTTTCCTATAATCTTCTCACCTTCTTCCCAGAATCCTCTGCCCTGACCCACTAGTGTTTTTTCCTCACAATCCTCTTCTCCCATAATTCTTTTTCAACCACGATCCTCTATTACTCCCAGAATCCTGTCATGACCCACAAAACCTTCTTTCTCCCAGAATTCTCTGGTCACTTGATTCTCCTACAATCTCGTGCCTCTCCCAGAAACCAATTCACTTATTTCTCTCACAATCTTTTACTTCTCCCACAAGCCTGTTCAGACCTTCCTCCCAGAATCCTCTGGCCCGACCCCCAAGTCCTCCTTCCTCCCAGAATCCTCTGGCCCGACCCCCAAGTCCTCCTTCCTCCCAGAATCCTCTGGCCCGACCCCCAAGTCCTCCTTCCTCCCAGAATCCTCTGGCCCGACCCCCAAGTCCTCCTTCCTCCCAGAATCCTCTGGTAGCTTGATAATCCCATAATTCCATGCTTCTCCCAGAATCCTCTGGTAGCTTGATTCTCCCACAATTCCTTGCTTTTCCTACAATCCTCTCTCTCCTTTTGCCCAGAATCCTCTGCCCCCAGATCTGCAAGTCCTCCTTTTGTCCAGAATCCTCTACCCCAGACCTGCAAGTCCTCCTTTCTCCCAGAATCCTCTGCCCCGACCCCCAAATCCTTTCTCCCCGAAGCCTGTCCCTTAATTCTCCCACAATTCCTTGCTTTTCGTATAATTCTGTTCTCACCTTCCTTCCAGAATCCCCTCCTCTGATCGGCTAATCCTCCTTCCTCCTACAACCCCCTGGCCTTCAATTATCCCACAATCCTGTTCACTCTTCCTCCCAGAATCAGCCATGACACACAAGCCCTTCTTTCTCCCAGAATCCTCTGGTAGCTTGATTCTCCCACAATCCCTTGCTTCTCCCTGAATCCTCTGGTAGCTCGATTCTCTCACAATTCCTTGTTTTTCCTACAATGCTGTTTTCACCTTTCACCCAGAATCCTCTGCCCTGGACCCGCAAGTCCTTCTTTCGCCCAAAATCCTGTCCCTTAATTCTCCCACAATTCATTGCTTTTTCTACAATCTTCTCAACATCTTCCCAGAATCCTCTGCCCTCAGACCCACTAGTCTTTTCTCTCACAATCCTCTTCTCCCATAATTCTTTGTTTCAACCACAGTCCTCTTCTTTACTCCCAGAATCCTGTCATGACCTACAAAACCTTTCTCCCGGAATTCTCTAATCACTTGATTCTCCTACAATCTTGTGCCTCTCCCAGAAACCAGTTCACTTATTTCTCTCACAATCTTTTACTTCTCCCACAAGCCTGTTCAGACCTTCCTCCCAGAATCCTCTGGCCCGACCTCCAAGTCCTCCTTCTTCCCAGAATCCTCTGCCCCCCCAAGTCCTTCCTCCCAGAATCCTCTGCCCCGACCCCCAAGTCCTCCTTCCTCCCAGAATCCTCTGCCCCCCCCCAAGTCTTTCCTCCTAGAATCCTCTGCCCCGACCCCCAAGTCCTCCTTCCTCCCAGAATCAGCCATGACACACAAGCCCTTTGTTCTCCCAGAATCCTGTGGTAGCTGATAATCCCATAATTCCATGCTTCTCCCAGAATCTTCTGGTAGCTTGATTCTCCCACAATTCCTTGCTTTTCCTACAATCCTGTCTTTTTCGCCCAGAATCCTCTGCCCCCGGAACCCCAAATCCTTTTGTCCAGAATCCTCTACCTGCAAGTCCTCCTTTCTCCCAGAATCCTCTACCCCGGACCTGCAAGTCCTCCTTCCTTCCAGAATCCTGTCCCTTAATCCTCCCACAGTTCCTTGCTTTTCTTATAATTCTGTTCACACCTTCCTCCCAGAATCAACCGTGACATACAAGCCCTTCTTTCTCCCAGAATCCTCTGGTAGCTTGATCTTCCCATAATCCCGTGCTACTCCCCAAATCCTCTGGTAGCTTGATTCTCCCGCAATTCCTTGCTTTTCCGATAATCCTGTTCTCTCCTTTTGCCCAGAATCTTCTGCCCCGGACCCGCAAGTCCTCCTTTCTCCCAGAATCCTCTGCCCTGACCCCCAAGTCCTCCTTCCTCCCAGAATCCTGTCCCTTAATTCTCCCACAATTTCTTGCTTTTCCTATAATTCCGTTCTCACCTTCCTTCCAGAATCCCCTGCTCTGACTGGCTAATCCTCCTTACTCCCAGAATCCTGTTCTCCTTCCTCCCACAACCCCCTGGCCCTCACTCTCCCACAATCCTGTTCACATCTTCCTCCCAGAATCAGCCGTGACACACAAGCCCTTCCTTCTCCCTGAATCCTCTGGTAGCTTGATTCTCCCACAATTCCTTGCTTTTCCTACAATCCTGTTTTCACCTTCGCCCAGAATCCTCTGCCCCGGGACCTTCAAGTCCTTCTTTCGCCCAGAATTCTGTCCCTTAATTCTCCCACAATTCCTTGCTTTTCCTACAATCCTGCTCTCACCTTCCTCCCAGAATCCCTTGCTCTGATCCATTAGTCCTTTCTCCCACAATTCTTCTCCCATGATCCTTTGTTTCACCAATTCCCTTCTTCCCTCCCTCCCAGAATCCTCTGTCAAGACCTCTCTCAGTCTTCTTTGGTCACTTGATTCTCCCACAATTCCTTCCCTCTCCCAGAATTATGTTCACTTATTTCTCACAATCCTTTACTTTTCCCACAACCCATTTCTCCCCTTCCTTCCAGAATCCTGTATGCTGACCCCAAATCCTTCTTTCACCCAGAATCCTCTTCTCTATTCCTCCCGGAACCCCTTGGTTCTCAGAATCCTCTGGCTCTTAATTTCCCCACAATCCTGTGCTCCGACCTGCAAGTCCTCCTTTCTGCCAGTATCTCCTGTTCTTATTTCTCCCACTGACCCCTGGCTTCTCCTAGAATCCTCTTCCCTTGATTCTCACAACCCAGTTCTCATTTCTCCCATAATCCCCCGTATCTTCCACAATCCTGTTCCTACCTTCCTCCCAGAACCCTCTGCTTACACCTGCAATTCTTTTTCTCTCCCCCAGAACACAAGTCTGTGTGTGGCTCTTGAGAACACTGGCCAGGCTAGTCTTTTTTTTTTTTTTTTTTTTTTAATAAGTTTATTCCTAGGCACGGTGGCCAACACCTGTAATCCCAGTGGCTCAGGAGGCCGAGGCAGGAGGATCCGAATTTGGAAGTCGGGAGAGCAACTTAAGCAAAGCCCTAAGCAACTTCAACCCTGGCTCAAACACTAAAAAGGGCTGGGATGTGCTCAGGGGTTAAGTCCCCTGGGTTCAATCCCTGTACCAATAAAAATAAAAACCACACTCTATTGGAACAGAATCCTGAAGGGACAGAATCTGTAGTAATAGGTAATTTCTGAGCAGCTCATCAAGTGAATAAGATCAATGGGGAAAGTCGGGTCAAGGACAACGTAGGAACCTACAGAGCAGCCACAGTCGTGGGCACATAGACCAGACAACCCTGCCCTTGGGGAACATCTGAGGGACACGCTGACACTCAGCCAAACAGGCAGAACTGCCCCTGCCTTAGACGTCAGGGCAGCCTCAAGTCCTGGAGGGAATAAAAATCTGGACGTGCCACAGAAATAGAACAGGGACCCAGGGGACCTGCCGGATGGAAGGCCGCCTCTTGCCACCCGTGGGGCCCAGGCTGAGGCAAGAATGCAGAGCCGAGACTGAGCAAGTCTCTAAACCCTGGTACTAGGGACATTTGGGTTGGACACTTCTGTGCTGCAGGGATGTTCTGGGCATGGCAGGAGGTTTAACCGCCATCTTGGTCTCCACCTGAAAGAGGCCAGTAGCACCCTTCCTGAAGTCAGCCATGACCCCAAAGGCTCCTGTCTACCATCTACCATCTCCCCTCAGAGAGACAGCAGTCGCCCAGTTTGAGAACCAAACTCAGTCAAAAGGACGCTAACTACAGTGACATTCTGGAAGGGGCCAAGAGAAGGGCAGGCCCAGACGTGGTACCCACCCCAATGGAAGATTCCTTCACGCAACAGCAGGTGGAGCGCCTGCCGGGTGCCGGGGTTGCAGGACAGGGAGCCTGGAAGTTCCCTGGGTGTCCCCCACCCACTCTAGTCCCCAGCAACCTGAGATGCCACTCACAGAGCCATCGGACGCACTGGCGCCCACTTTGTCTCCTCGAGCGTTCCAGCACACCTCGAAGATGCCACCTGTGCCCCGGTAGCTGTGGACGAGACTTCCACTCTGCAAAGGAAAGCAACCGTCACTTGATAGGCGAGGAGCCCCGCCAACTGGCAGGAGTACACGGTCACTCCTCCTCACCTGTCCCCACTGTCCATCACAAAAATGCCCCACTGTGTAGTTCTGAAAAGGACTTCCACTCGACACGGGTGGCTGTGGACATGTAACCCTCAGACCACCAACTCTGAAGGATGGGACTGCCCCCGACCCCCAGAGCACTGGCCATGGCTGTCCTCAGCCAGAGACTGGGGGTGCGGGCAGCCTAGGTCAGCTGGGGCTGTGGGCCGCATGCATGTACCTCAGGGACTACCCACTGGCTCTTAAAAAAAAAAGTTAAGAAATTCTTACTAAAGACCGATGTGATATTTTATACCTTTATTTTATTTATTTCTATGTGGTGCTGAGGATCGAACCCAGCGCCTTGCACATGCTAGGTGAGTGCTCTACAGCTGAGCCCCAGCCCTAGATTTCTCTTTTAATGGCACTTGGGGGCAGCTATGTAATGACCATCATGTTATGAAGTCATTCCCTGGACAAGTAGTTTGAAAGAACAAACGCATGCCCCTTTGGTCCTGGGGTGCTAGCTAAGACCACAGGCGATTAGCTTCTGGTGGGAACCAGACAGCGTTAACTTGAGAAGCGCCAGAGAGGTGTGAAGCAGATGCTGGGGAGACTCAAAAACCCTCACCACTGGACTGGTTACAGTGGGAGATGTCCCAAGACAGGCCAATGGGCTGTCATCAACCAGAGTCTTTAAAGGGTGGTATTACCCCAGTGGCCCCCCCGTATTTTTTTTTTTATTTCTTGCCCGTATTGGTTTGGTCATACACACATTTACTTATGCACACATATACCACATAGTATCATCAACCTTATTATTTGTAGTGCTAGGGACTGAACCCAGGGTCTCATGCATACCAGGTAAGCGCTCCACCACTGAGCCATATCCTAGCCCCTTGATCTCTATTAAATGGCAGCAAAGTGTAATGAAAACTGTACTTGGAAGAGACCTAAATCCTTGGTTATTTCCAGTGGCTTCAATCACACCACCTTCTCTTCCATTAGAATGGGAATAAAGGGCTCTGGGTGAAGTTCAGGGCACAGCGCTGGCCTACAAGCCTGAAGCCCTGCATTGGATCCCCAGCACAACAGACATACAACGGGCAAACAAGATGAGAATCAAGAGCTCTCCTGATTCTTTTTAGTCCCCTGTTAAAGGACAGCCCAGTATTGACTTTGTGCTGCTGCAGTGACGCTGGCCAGGTCCCAGTTGGCTGGTCCCCCTGGACTGCTGAGATGAAGGGACGCCTCCCACCACCCTCCACCAGGGGGCAGCCTTTCCAGCTTTCCCCAGAGCACTAAGGATGGCAACTCCCTGTAGAAGGTCTTCCAAGATGACAAGCTCAGAGCTTGGCCTAGAGACAGACACCCCCTGGAGGAAGGGACCTGCTCTAGGCTTCGTGGAGGGGAAGACCCCACACCCTCGGGAGCACAAGGCAGGGAGCACTTGGCCTGGGTCGGCCTGGGGAGTCCAGCCTTGCTCTCTACTTTAGGCAGTCCTAACGTCACTGCTGCAAGCTCGGGTGCCCGAAAACGTGGGCCTTGAGGCACTGGTTTGGGGAAGGTTGGGGCCGCAGGGCTGCGAGGTTACCTGAGTATTCCAGATATGGACACACTTGTCAAAGGAGCCACTGGCCAAGTATTTGCCATCAGGACTGAAGGCTACACTGTAGACAGGTTCCTGATGTTTGGTTAGTGTGTGGATACAAACGCCCCGCTCCACATCCCACAGTCGAACCGTAGAATCAAACGAAGCACTGGGAAGAGAGCACAGAAAGCAGAAGCGGGTCAGCAGGCCAGCTTTTCACAGATCTCTACGACGCCTAAGGGACTCTCAGAAGCCTTCCCCTCCAGCCTCTGCCGTGAGCGAAAAACAAACCAGAGCGCATTTTCTCTTCTGGACTGTGAACTCAAGACACTAGAGGGAGCTTTATCTTTGGCGCTGTTATAAGGGAAACAAATGGATACTCATTTACTTCCTGTTTTTCTTTTGCATTGCTCAGAGTCAAATCCAGCTCCTGGCCAGGTTGCCCAGGTTGGCCTCAAACTTGCAATCCTCCTGCCTCAACCTCCCAAATTGCTGGGATTACAGGCATATGTCACAACAATGTTGTTCTAAGCGTTATCACTACCAAGAGTAGGGCTGCGGGTGTAGTTCAGTGGCAGAGCACTTGGCTGGTGTGCAAAGGACCTGGGTTCCATCCTCAGAACTACAAGAAAACAAACCAAGAGTGGACTGCCACATCCCTTGGGGTACAGTGTGCATCAGGATGCAGCAATTCTGTGGCCTGAAGCCCTGTCTTTTGGGAAGGCCATCTTTGTTCCTGATGACCACGCTTTCCCAGTTCTGGTATCTTAGAAAATTCACTGTTAAATGTTGGGGCAGGCAGATCTGGCTGGAGTTGGGGAACCTCTGATCTCCACCCCAAATTCCTGCTGCTAGGAGCTCTGAGTGGGATGCAGCAAACCCAGGTCTAAGCTGAAGGCTTTCAGTTTTGTTCTAGTAAAAAAATTTTTGCTAAAGCCAAATTCCTGAAGCCTGATACAGACAAGATTCCTTCTACTGGACTCACAGCTAAAGCAATCAGGCCTCATCTGATTGAGCTGGCCCTTCACATCTGCAAGGGGGTGCAATGGCAGATCCCATCAACCACAGATCAAAAACAACTAGGAAAAAGACTGCCGGTATTGAATACGCCACAGGCCCTCAACAATGCCGTCTAACAATGGCTCATGCATTTAGACAGCATCAGGTATCAAGTGAGCTATACAGGACGTGAAATTCTAGACGACGTGCACAGGTTATATGCCAACACATGAGGGATTGAGCACCACACCTGTGATTTCAGTATCCACAGCTCATCCAGGAACCAACCCCTATGGATATTCAGAGAAAACAGTATTATCTCATTGGCACCTTCAAAATGCAGTAGTGTTCTGTCTAGCTGGACAGGCTTCAAAACACTGGGGACACACCAGCAAAATTCTCTTTTTTGCTCAAGAGTAAATTAAGCCAGGCGCAACGGTGCATGCCTGTAATCCCAGCCACTTAGGAGGCCAAGGCAGGAGAATCACAAGTTCAAAGCCAGCCTCAGCAAAAGCAAGGTGCTAAGCAACTCAGCGAGACCCTGTCTCTATATAAAATACAAAATAGGGCTGGGGCTCAGTGGTTGAGTATATCTGGGTTCAATCTCTGGTACCAAAAAATAAAGAGTGAATTAAGGCTGCGTTCCAGAGGGGAGACGGGAGCATGCGGGCTGGATCCCCTTACCTTGCTAACATGATGTTGGAGTTTGGGTTGCTGGTGGCTGGTCCCGTGGGACTCCACTTGATGGTGTAGATCTCTTTGCTGTGAGCCTGAAGATCATGGACGCACGTGTCTTGCTTCATACTCCAGATCTGGAGAGGGTATGGCCAACGACATGAGCAACGCGTCCCCAACCTGGGGTGGGTCAGCACCTTTCATCCTGGGGGTGCTCCTTTGGCTGCTGGCCCGCGGGGTCCCAGCAGGGTAGGGGAGTTGACAAGGACACAGGTGAAGACCCTCAGCAGAGCACTTGGCTGATAAATGGGCATTCGCTGCCTTGGTGAGGGGGCAACTTACAGGAGGGGTCCCACAAAAACAGAGGAGCGGAATGCGAGACCCTGGGGAACATGGGGCTTGTCCAGGACTGAACGGTCCATCCCGCGAGACGCTGGCCTCACCTTTAACGTCATGTCATCAGAGCAGGATGCTAGCAGCATTCCTGAAGGATCCCACTTGATGGCGTTGACCTCATTCTGCAAAGGGGGAAAGGATTTCAGAAAGGAATGGAAGCCTGTGGGTAGGAAGAGCAGTAAGGCGGCCCTCCACCAGGGGGCGGTGGTGCTCTGCCAGCCTTGCCCTGGGCCCGGGGATTTACCCTGCAGGTCCAATAGGTAAGAACCACACTCAGCAGCCTCCCCCACGCATACTTCCTTAAAGAAATCTCTACTAGGAAGAAAGCCAAATGAAGAATTCACATATAACAAGGAGGGCAAATAAAACCTATAAAACCACAGCTATTTCTGAAGCTGGACTTTGGACACCATTTTCCTATGCACTTTAAATATAAGCGCCCGCTCCCTCTTATCTACATCCAAGATGGTCTCAAGGCAGGCCCAGTGGTATGCACCAGCAATCCCAGGAGGCTGAGGAAGGATGGTGGCAAATATGAGGACAGCCTTTGCAACTTAGTGAGACTCTGTCTCAAAACAAAACAAAACAAAAAGGTGTGGGGGGGGGGGCTGGGTAGAGCAGCCTGGGCTCAGAGTCCCCTGTACCTTACACACAAAGATAGGTGGACAGGGAGTTCAAGACGGGACACAGGACTGCCCGGCTAGACAGCAATGCAACCCAAAGGCACAAATCCACACACCCAGGCCACACAGAAGTGCAAGGGAAACAGACCCACGCTGTCAAGGACAGGAAAACACACGCAGGAGGAACAAAATCCTCCCGGGGGCAGACTGGGCATCTGTCTCCGCTGCAGCTGTGGAGAGGAGCGAGCCCACAGGCAGATCTTAGGGCTGCTGAGCACCGACGTCCATCCCCAGCTGAACCCCACTTCAGTCCTCCTGGGGTCCTTCCCAGGAGTGGAACTTCCTTCCTCTGCCACCCAAGTCACAATCCCTGGGAAGTGTCCAGAAGCAGCTCATTCACAGGTCTCAGGGAGGAGCAGGCTCCATCCATCCAGCCAGAGCTCGGCTTCCAAGGAGCAGCAGCACTTCTAGAGCCAAGCGGTGCGGCGGAGGCAAAGGCAGGGCCGCTAGAAATCAGACCCCGGGCAGCCCCTTAACAGTGGTGGACAGAACAGGGCCAGAGAACAGCTCCGACCAGAAAACGCGGCACAGCCCCAGGGAGACACTGGCAGGACCGCTGACGCCCAGGCTCGAGAAGCCCCTTCTGTGGGACTCGCTGGGCCAGAAGCTGGGAGAGGGGGGTGCTGTCCAGGGAAGTGAGCAAGGCTGGGGACGGTGGTACTCATGTCTCAAGTTACAGCAGCAGCATGATGGCTTTGACCTCCTCCTCTGCCCTCTGGGGATGCTCCAGCACTGAATGCCACTCTGGGCACTGGTGACAAAGACGGAGATGCCTTGGCCCTGGCCTTGCCTCTGCACGTTCTGCAGGAGGTGGACAGAGAAGCAAGCAATGCCAGCCACCGAGGCCAGGAGTGAGGCTGTGCCCTGGGCACCGCCCCAGCTAGCGCCACTCCCAGTGGGGCCCGGGACTTCTGAATGATGTCTTGGGAGATGGGAAGGGCTTGTGAGAGACAGAGGGTCACTGTGTGGTCACCGTGTGGTGCTCAGCCACAGGTTTTCCAGGAGGACTGGGGCATAGCTGCTTTGCGAACGTACCTAGGCACCTGAGGACAGACTCGGTAGAGCCCCAGAGGCCACGCTAAATAGTTTGGTAAGTCAGATGTTCATTATCAACAGTTGTTCTCTGATCTTTCCACGATCTTTGGTTGTCTTGTGATTTCTCCATATCATTTATCATTAACGTGGCACCTCAGGAGCCATGAGTCCAGGGGTGCAGGTGTGGGCTTCTTGATGCTGGTTCTGCTTGAGGTTTGCCAAACCTCGTGAGTACTGATGTTTTCCATCACAGGAAAACCCACTGCTAGCAGCTTCAAGTAAATTTCCTGTTGTCTTTTTTCTTTCCCTGTTACACACAGATGTTTACAGGACTTGCGATTGCCCCACAGATCAAAACTCAGTTCAGTTTTTCAAGGTTTTATCTGTTCTTTGGCCAATTTCTATGAGCTCCTTTCCAAGTCACTAACTTTACTGTGCGACGTCCAATCTGCCATTCAACCCATCTACCAAGATTTCATTTCAAGACATTCATATTTCCTCAGTTCTCAACTTTGTTCATTCATTCATTCATATTTTTGCTTTACTGGGGACTCAACCCCTGAGCTACATTCCCAGCCCTTTTTAGTTATTGAGACAGGGTCTCACTAAGTTGAACTTGCAATCCTCCTCTTGCCTTAGCCTCCCAAGTTGCTGGGATGAGTTGTGTATCACCATGCCTGGTTTTCGTTTATTTTTTAGTTTGTTCTAATTAGTTACACATGACAGTAGAATGCACGTTGACACGTGATACACAAATGGAGTATAACTTCTCCTTCTGGTCGCACTATGATGTGGAATCATTAGCCGCGCACTCATATGCACACAGGATAACAACGTCTGACTCTACTCTCCTTCCTACCCACACGCCCTCCACTCTCCACTCCCTTGGCCTAATCTAGAGAAACTATTCTTCGTACCCCTGCTCCCGCAAAAACCCGGTTCTCCATTCTCAGTGAACATTTCCTGTCTATTCATTTATTGTGAGCACCTTTTTCTTTACGCCTTTACATACTCTCATATCTACTTAATGGCCTTCATTGCAAAATTTAACATCGGGTCACACGAGGGAGTTTTCATCATTCCCTACCCACAACCGGGTCGTAGCGACCACAGCTCCAGGGCCAAGGGCTCTAGACCAACAGGTCTGCCGTGACAATGCCTCCTTCTAGGTGTGAGGCAAACGCTTCCACATCGCATCCTGGTGAGCTGGGCTGACCACGGGAACCCCACTTACTGTGTGCCCCTGGAAGGTTTTGACTGGGCGGTCACAGCCGAGCCTGCACACATGGATGCACATGTCCGTGCTACAGGAGGCAAAGGTAGTGTTGTT